>NW_016107560.1:1971355-2048118 GCF_001604975.1 Cebus imitator
AAAAAAAAAAGCTCTTCTTTTTCTCTTTTAGAGACCCTGAAGACAGACCAAGAAAGCAAAGACAAAAAGGACTTTCCCCCCTCACTGCTTCAGGGAGAATCGATTTTGATAAGGGATGGAAAAATGTAGCATTTGATTTGGTTTAAAGCAGAGCCTGAGGGAACTAAATTCAGGCCTAGTTTGAAGCCTCAAGTGGTAAGGATTTATAAAGGAATCGAGAAGGTTATGAATACCCATACATGCTCTGAGAAAGTAAGCAGGTTCTTTTAAAGTTTATCAGCCAATATCATACTAATATTGGTCAAATGCTCTACAAAAGCACAGCAGGAAATTATATAGTTCATTGCATAACAGATCTCTTAAATCTGAGAAGAATTAAGTTTTTTATTAATTTAATTTGGAAGATGATCCTAAAGCTTCCTAAATTTAATGAGATTAATAAAATGAGTCAGTGCCTAGAGGTAGGGGCAGGAAGGAGTGAAATATTTCTGCCTAACATTTCTATTAAATGCCCAGCATTTCTTTTCCTATTAAGCCTTGTTACAGTTTAATGTCTATTATATGTATGCACTTATTGTAATAGTATTGAATTAGAAAAACATTTGCTAAATTACTGACTTTAGTGAAGAGCACAGTTCTTATAGAAAAAAATGTCTGGATTTCTCATGCAGTCAACATAGTTGCCAGGACAAACAAAAACAAAAAAGCAAAAAATTATTAATACAAGGCTTTTTGACACTAGACCTCCTGTTCTCGTTAGTGTTCTAAAATGTTAATGTAATCTTCAAGGTACAGAGCATAGGCTTTCCCATTCTCATCTATAGGAGTCAAATAAAATGTTACCATAGGAGGAAAAGGAGAGTAGTTATTCTGAGGTGGCAGTGACAGGTCAGTGAAGAATACCAAATAGCGGGGGTGTACAATCATTCCAGTAAGACCTGATATCAGGCTTCCAGCAGCTAGCCAAGGTCCAGGCAACTGGAGGTTACTCAGGCACATGCTCTGCTATGGACACATACATGGGGCATTGTCATATCTTATCACTCTCTTGTTCACCTTCATGAAGGAAAAATTTGTTTAGTTTTACTCTATGTTGATTTTTAGTAGAGCTTGGGAAATTTAAAATTTAGATTTTAAAAAGATATTCTCTAGCATCAATTTGAAACACAGCTGTATCTGTCTTTAATGACTAAGGAAAGATTATTTTGGGGTGGGTATGAGAAACCAGTAAGTGAAGAATCACTAAAAGAACCAGATTGCAAAAATTCTAGAAAGGTTGAAAAACAACTGTTTCCTAAATATAATGACTCTTATATATGTTTAAAGGCTGTGTGCCATATATGTGTTTTAGCAGCAGTTAACAATTTAATCTTTCTTATTTTTGTTTTTGTGATATCTGAAGCAAACTCAAAGAAAAGCAAAAAGAGCCCAGATCAGCAGCAGAAACAGTAAATTTAGCATCTCAATCAAAGCCACCCTTTTCCCCTGAAAACATTTAGAAATAATCAACAAGTAAGTTTTTGGTTAGTCTTTAGTTATGATGGGCATTCTTTCAGTTTTTGAGTAAACTTATTGTGAGTGAATGCATTATAATATACCAGCAAACCTGAGGCAGCAAGAGGAAATTGAAAAGCTGTTGTTAAAACTTTGATTCTCGGAAATAAGAAGATGAAAAAGTAGAGATTTTAGAAATTGCTTTAGATTGCTAGAAATAATATGTATGATAATGCCTTAGGTACACTAAAATGAAAACATGTAAATCTTCCATAGAAGAAACAAAAAGGTAAATTTCTTTTTCTTTTATTGTGTTTTGTTTTTCCCATGATGACATATAATTTGGAAAAAAAAAAAAAAAAAAAAAAAAAAACAGTTGTGGCTAGGACCAAACTGATAAGGTAAAATCCTGTTTGAGCAAAATAATAGAATGATTTTCAGTCACTCTGTGCCATCAGTGGCTCTACTGTCCAACTGAAAATATAGAATTTATGGACAAACTGTACCCACATGCCAATGGCAATGCAGAAAAGCAGTGTGTCGTCTGAAAGAAGTAGATATGATATGGTTTGCCAAGCATTTGACATTAGTAGGATATTGATAGAGAAAACATTTAGCAAGGCTTATTAAAATAACTAAAGTATGTCATAATTGTTTTTCAAAAGAAATCATCTCCCTCAACTACATCGAGAAATAGTCTAAATTGATGCATTAAACATCATGTTTTTGCATCTGGTGCTTTCAACATTTAGATTCTTCATCAAGAGGTAAAATGAGAAGAATCTCACATTTGGATTCCCATCAATTCTAGAAAAAGGTGAAAAATGCTGCTAAGCTGGTCAAAGTAGATGACAGAATACAGCGTCAGTGAAGAGAAAACGACTCCTGCATTACACAGAAACTGAATAGTTCATTGAATTTGGCATTACTTCTACATTTATAGAGCATTGATTTTTGGTGGTTTTTTGTATGGTTTGGCTAAGCACATTCTAAACACATTTGAAGTAAAGCATGTAATGCTGTCATTCTTCAGTAGTAAACCTTACTTGGTATATGTGAGTGTGAAGTAGGTATTAGTGAAAATGGTTAGAAACCCATAGCTATGTAGAACAAGACAGAAATGCAGCTAGAGGAGCTTCAGTCTACAAGGAAAATGTGATACTAGAAAAAGAGTGTGAAGTCTCTTCTATTATTGAAGGCATGGAGGTTGATGAAAATGAGGTGGAAAGAAAAAAGGAACTAAGCACTAGCAAGTCTTCTCCAAAGAGAAGTATTACTGTTGAAGAAGGAAACTTGCTAACAAGATGCTACAATCAGACGCCAGTGCACATCTAAATGTATGCATAGCTTTTCCTTATTTGTAATATCATACTATTTCTAAAATATAATAGCAAAAATTAGATTTCCCTTTAATCACACACATGATCAGAAGTCATTTGAATTAGATCATAAGTGTTACCGAAACATCATATTGATTTATGCAGATAAAACCATGCAGGCATTAATGTACAATGTTCAAATATAAAATATGTATCAATTTGTTTATATTTGTTTAAGCTTTTTATTCTGAAATAATTTTATATTTTTGAAAATAGGTTCTAATATGATTCTTAGAATTGTTTTAAGCAATGATATTGCAAGTAACTATAAATTTTATAATAATGTTACTTTAGAGAAGAAGGATTAAGATTCTTTACTGGTAGTTTATTCACTGAGAACATTTGTGTGGATTTCATATGCACAATAAATTTGTCTAGGCTTTAGAAATAAAGGGCATATTTTATTTCTTGGAATTCAGTCTTTCACTGAAAAAAAATACCCTTTTTTCAAGGAAACAAGAGTATATTAAAATAAGAACAAGGAAATATTAAAGTGATAATTCATGTATGTATATATTTATTTATGTTGACACAATTTCTCTAAATGACTCTATAATCTTAGATTTGCTTTATTTGATTTGATTTAGTTGAATAATTATCCTGAAAAAGGACCCATGATGAAGGTACCAAAATATATTTTGCTCTACTTAATTTTATGTTATCGGGAAAAGATAAGCTGTTGCTGCCACAATTTTTCTGGAAGCTGCGAAAATGCCAAGTACAATAACACCAAAGCATCTCAGATGGTACCATGTGTCTAGTCTTATTGGTCAAACATTGATTAGATTACATTGAATATATCATGAAGGTGTCCTACCTGTGTTCTTGTCTTACTCTTACTTTTTTCTTGCATATTTATTTCTTTAAGAACTCAAAGAGCTTGCTTAAAACCTCAGTAACTTTTATTCAATTTTACATATCACTACAATGGCATATCACTGATTTTAGAGTCTTTGGAGCCATTGCTGGAGCCATTTGGTCTTTTTTCAGGATAATTACGTAACTAAATCATATCAAACTATACAATTAGTATACTTAAGATGTATACACTAAATGATTTTGATAAATGTGTTTTCTGTACTACAATTGAACGTAGTTTGTATATCAAATACATTTTACATAGGATTTGAAGGTAATTGGTTTAAATAGATTTATTCATAAAATACAATAACATTTTAAAATGTAAATGCGATTTGAGAGACAGCTTAACAGTTTTGAGTTCAATATTTGCACTTTTTTTTTTTTTCTGAAGGAGTTAGAAGTCATTAAACAAGTTTTCTGGGCCAACTGATATCGTTGAAAAAAAAATCATAAAGTACACAGTAGTAGTACAACTCAAAGTGTTAAAAGTGACGATAATGCTGTATTACTTGAACAGATGTATTTAAACAAATGTCAATCTCCATAAAACCTTATGTTCAAAGGTTTATTGGGAAAAGCGTTAAGGAAGAAAACATAACTTTCATCAATCTACCTGTTCCTTTAGTGGTAATAATTCTATTAGTATTATAAGTTATATAGAAGATGAAAATAAAGGGACATTTTCTTTTTCTTGGAGGTGCCTAACGATAGCTAGTACAGGCATGGGCCGTCCAGCTAAGGAGCCATGACATTTAAGTCTCATTAGCTTCTCAATAAATCTGCTTTTAACTGCTTTCACTTCCTCACCCAAAGTCTCTTCATAATCTGTACCAATCTACCTCTGGATCAATCTACTGGACTGAATAGCTTTCAGGAAGCTTAACAGTAATTGACTTTTACCAAAACCTTTGGTCACATGTTTGGTCTCTGTTTTATGTGTCAATTCTTTCAATGTGATTTACTGCTCTTCCCTGATTTAAATACTGTCTTAACTTGACTTTTGTAGCTTCACACTCCAAGGTAATCTTTTTCTTACCTCATTGACTAATCTTTGTCCGAGTTCTTGGATGATTTCTTCTCTACCTAAACTCTTAAGTATTGGGTTCCCAGGGATTTATCCAATGCCATCCTTCCTTCCTCTTGTATATTTTCTTCCTCAGTTGTTCAGGCCAGTCACATGGCTGCAAATAAAGCACATATGATGATGACTCCTAAACTTTTATCTTTATTCTTGAATATTTCTCTAAATTCTAGAGTGATACAACTATGTACTTACATAATATCCCTCATAATTATCTCAAACTTAATGTATACAAAGTAATCTCTTGATAAATCACTCAAATATTTTTCTTTGTTAGTTTTCATCATGTCATTAAATGACATTAACATTCACCCAGATGCACAACTACATTCCTAGAAAGTGTGTTTGATTATTTCTTTTTCCCATAACCAATTCACTGACAATTTCTGTTTGTCTCTTTTCTCAAAATATTTTCCCATGATGTCTACCTTTTTGTATCTTCCCTACCATTTTCTTCCATAAATTCCTCTTTCTTTCCTCAGAAACATTATTATAATTTATTTTTAATATTACTTTAAGTTCTGAGATACATGTGCAGAACTTGCAAGTTTATTATGTAGGTATACATGTGCCATGGTGGTTTGTTGCATGTATCTACCTGTCATCTAGGTTTTAAGCCCTGCATGCATTAGCAATTTGTCCTAATGCTCCCCTTCCCCTCGCCCCACCCCTGATAGGCCCCATTGTGTGTTGTTCCCCTCTCTCTGTGTTCATGTGTTCTCATTATTCAACTTTCATTTATGAGTGAGAATATATGGTGTTTGTTTTTGTGTTCCTATGTTAGTTTGCTGAGGATGATGGCTTCCAGTTTCATCGGTGTCCCTGCAAAGGACACGATATCATTATTTTTTGTGGCTGGATAGTATTCCATGGTACATATGTACCACATTTTCTATATCCAGTCTATCACTGATGAGCATTTGTGTTGGTTCTGTGTCTTTGCTATTGTAAATAGTGCTGCAATAAACATACTTACATATGTGTCTCTATAGTAGAATGATTTATATTCCTTTGAGTATATACCCAGTAATGGGGTTGCTGAGTCAAATGATATTTCTGGTTCCAAATCCTTGAGGAATTGCCACACTTTCTTCCACAATGATTGAACTATTTTAAATTCCAACCAACAGTGTGAAAGTGTTCCTACTTTTCCACAGCCTCATCAGCATCTATTGTTTCTTGGCTTTTTAATAATTGCCATTCTGACTAGCATGAGTTGGTATTTCATTGTGGTTTTGATTTGCAGTTCTCTAATGATCAGTGATGTTGAGCATTTTTTCATATTTGTTGGCCACATAAATATCTTCTTTTGAGACTTGTCTGTTCATATCCTTTGTCCACTTTTTGATGGAGTTGTTTTATTCTTGTTAATTTAAGTTTCTTATAAATTCTGGATATCAGACATTTGTCAGATTGCAAAAAATTTCTCCCATTCTGTAAGTTGCCTGTTTGCTCTGATGATAGTTTCTTTTGTTGTGCAGAAGCTCTTTAACTTAATTAGAAGCTGTTGGATATTTTCCTTTGATCAGAGGGAAGCATTTTTTTTTTTTGAATAACAAATAATTGCTATATCTATCAGCTAGCAGCAAAAAACAGCCACATTCTGTTCCGGGAGTGCTGAGAAAGGGGGCTGATATGGTTTGGCTGTATCGTCACCCAAATCCAATATTGAATTGTAACTCCCATAATTCCCACATGTTGTGAGAGAGACCTGGTGGGGGAAAATTGAATCATTGGGGCAGTTTTTCCCATACTGTTTGCATGATAGGGAATAAGTCTTATAAGATTTGATGGTTTAATAAGTGGTTTCCCCTTTGCCTGGCTTTTATTCTCTTATCTTGTCTGTCCCCATCTGAGACATGCCTTTCACCTTCTGCCATTGTGAGGCTTCCCCAGCCACATGGAACTGAGTTTAGTAAACCTCTTTCTTTTGTAAATTGCCCAGTCTCCAATATGTCTTTATCAGCAGTGTGGAAATGGGCAAATACAAGTCTATTGATAAATAAGTAACAAGTTGAAACAAACCAAAAGGAATAGCCATTAAGTACCTTAGGGGTATACAGGAGCAGAAACAGCAATTACTAGAATCCAGAAGGGAACAATTAAAATTTAATTACAACTGTAATGCAAAGAATTCACTTTCAAGTGAAAGATGCAGCTAGCTTCAGGCAATCCTATGGGGAGAAAGCCAAAAGAATAAACACCTATAGCTCACTCTCCTTTTCTCTGATCTTCTGACAGGACTCCCCATTTGGTCACAGCAACCTAAAACTAGCATAGGAGCTGTTGTGACCTATGCACATGTCCACAACTTAGATTCAAGGTGAAGAAAGATAGGTAGAGTTGAAGATCTAGAGCAGTCATATTATTTGAGCTGGAACATGTTGGACTGTTTGGAAGTTAAATATTAAAGAACATGAGAGGTTGATGGGAGTAAGTGAACATGTTGAATTAAATTTGTATTTGTTATGTGAGTGGATACACGGTATCTCTTTAATGTTATTTCTCTCTTGGGGGAAAATTCTCCAAACTGAGTCTTGTTTGGCCAAGAAAGAAGCCACAAGGAGACCTCCCTGGTCTCCTTTCTTATGTTCCATTTCAATTAAGGCATAGTCAGGTAAAATAAGCATGGCTAGACAGATGATCCCATGATAGATATAAAATTTTATAAAAATGAAAAATAATAGTGCCTTGTAGAAATAATTTCAGTCAAAGGCTCTTGGCAAAGGCATCTGGATTCAAAGATAGCAGAAGCAGAGGGTGTGGCATTGTGTGCTCAGCACTGGCAGTGTGACCTGCTGGATTTGTGCCCCTGGGGGAAGTGTTGGGGTCCTCAGCAGAGTTGCATGTTACCATTTGACATTGCTTCTTGCTGTGTAGCTTCCTAGCCGGATTTTTGGGTCCTGCTTGAGATTCTAAATCAATCTCTCTTCTTAAACTACTTACCATATTATCATATAACTTGTTATTTATGATTAAAACTCAGACAGATACACTTTGATATTCTTTAAGCAGCTGTACATGAACGATACTAATTTGAAAACAATGCAAATGTCTACTGATGATCAGTTCACCAAATGATAATAGGCTTATAATCTGAAATATTATAGAGTACTTAAAATTACATTTACATTTTAAAACATTGAACTGATGTTACACTGTAGGATAAATTATTTTTATTAAAAAGATAAAAGGAATAAAATCATTAATAAAATTATATTCGTATATATGCATATATATTTCTTAAAAGAACTAGTTATTTTAAAAGTTAATATTTATTTTTATTATTATTTGAGATGGAGTCTCACTCTGTCCTCCAGCTGGAGTGCAGTGGCACAATCTGTACTCACTGCAACCTCCATCTCCCAGGTTCAAGAAATTCTCCTGCCTCAGCCTATCCAGTAGCTGGAATTACAGGCATGTGCCACCCTACCCAGCTAATTTTTTGTATTTTTAGTAGAGACAAGGTTTCACCATGTTGGCCAGGCTAGTTTCAAACTCCTGACCTCAAGCGCTCTGCCCGCCTTGGCCTCCGAAGTGCTGGGATTACAGGCGTGAGCCACCATTCCCTGCAGCATTTATTATTAATTTAGTAATTTCAAATACTTTTTCTTATTTTTTTTAACTTTTAAGTTCAGGGGTACAAGTGCAGGTTTAATGCATAGGTAGACTTGTGTCATGGGAGTTTTTGTACAGATTATTTTATCACCTAGGTATTAAGCCTAGTACCCATTAGTTATTTTTCCTGATCCTTTTTCTCCTCCCAACTTCTACCCTTCAAAAGGCCCCGGAGTATGTTGTTCCTCTCCACATGTCCATGTGTTCCTATTTATTCTTGTTATTTGTATTATATTTCATAATGAGCAATTTCAAAAATTGCTTCTACATTTTTAAACTAGGAATGAAAAAAAGAAGTCTGTGATGGTTAATTTTCATGTGTCAACTTGTCTGGGACACAGAGTACCTAGATATTTGGTCAAACATTTTGAGTGTGTCAGTTGTTTCTGGACGAGATTAACATTTGAATTGGTAGACTGAGTAAAGCAGATTGCACTTACTAATTGGGAAGGCCTCATACAATCCATTGAAGACCTGAGTAGAATAGAAAGACCCAGAAAGAGTGCTTCTGCTACCTGACTACTTTAAGCTGGGACATCAGTTTTATTGACCTCAGATTCTAAGTAAAACATCGGCTCTTTTTGGATCTCAAGCCTGCCAGCTTTCAGACTAGAAGTTACACTATCAGTTTTCCAGGTTCTCAGGCCTTTGGACTAGAACTATATCAGTGGCCTCCCTGGTCTCCAGCTTGTCTCCCACAGATCTTGGGACTTCTTATCCTCCATAATCACATAAGCCCATTCCTTAGAATAAATCACTCTTCCTACACACACACACACACACACACACACACACACACACACACCATTGGTTCTGTTTCTCTAGAGAACCCTGATTAATATCAAAGACACTTTTGTTTCCCAGATAATACAATTAAATAAGAACAATAATTACAAGTTAACAAGCTGAAAATAATTCAAAGAATTTTTATTTGTTAGAAACTTTGTTTTACAGTTTTGATTTTTCTTTCCTATGTATCTAAAAAGTTTGAATGATGCAGCTTCAACTAGTGGTTGCAGCCAAAGTCAACAGTAGGCACTAAGTCTGATATATGCAATCATGTACCAGGAAATGTACCAGATAATAATCATTGACATCATCACAGAAACATTCAATGCCACAATTCACAGCAATTCTCTTTATTCACTTTTAAGTGCATTGATTTTACATTTAAGATCTAAACTAAGAAAAAAAAATGCAGTACTTAAGTGAAGTGGGTTTATTTTCAGTCCTTTTGAGAGGATAACAATGTATTTTGTATTTTTTATAATATTCATAATACAGAAATAATGCAAAAATCATACAACAACACTCATTATTGACCACTTTTAGGGTCAGTGGTCTCTCATATATTTTGAACTTCCTGATTAAAAGTGAGGGATATAAAAAAATATGCAGTCCCAGCTTCCCTATTGCCACACAGGATATTTCAGTGAATTTCAATCACAAGACAGTAATGTGGAAAGAGGTTGCTTGCCTTCCATCCTGGTGAACATTCTGAAATTTCATTTAGTTCTGAGAGACAGAAGGGTATGGGATTTCACAGTATACCTTTGTGCCTGTGTTGTGGATACCAGGAACAGATTCCCAAATGATGTTGCTTGGTAGAGTATTTCAGGCCTTGTTTCTGGCTGAGTAGCCTACAAGTTTATTCTCTGACCTGTCCATAGAAGGTGCTATGGTTCATTTACATTATTTAACACATATTTTTTATATTAGCTCGAATGTGTTGTGTTGTCTGCAATTTTAAACTTTTAATGATATTACCTATATACTGACCACTAAGATTTAATAAGATAAATTGGCATTATCTTAAAATTCAGTTATTAACTTATTAAAGATCTAAAATTTTACTATAACTTTGAAATTAACTTCTTTTTAACTTTCCTGATCTTACTCCTTTTTCTCTTATCACATGGCCCTTCCAGGTCATATTTCTATAATATATTCATATTCAACATACACCCACCCCCCCACACACGCTGTTTTCCATGTGTTTTTATCCACATAACTGATATATTTTATGTGCTATAAAACTTTTGTGTACAATATAATTTTAAAATTTACTCATGATTTTAAATATAAATTGAGTTATTTTATGTAGCTGCTTCTAAATGTTTCTGTCACTTAAATATACAACATTTTTCTGGTTTGGGTTATTTTTCAGGTATACATAAAGGATAATGGCTTGATCAGACAGTATGCTAATTTTTAACTTCCCATTACGACTCTTTATAGGAGTACTTATACCAATTTACATTTCTACCATCTGTGCATGAGAATTACTGTTTTCCCACAATTTCCCATCTACTGATAGCTTTAGACTTCATTTTTGTCTACTGTGGAAAAGAGTGAAATGTTATCACTTTTTTTGCTTTGAATGTTTATCTTATTGCAGAAAGATTAAGTATTATATTAATGTGATTATTAATTATTTGAGATTTCACTCAAATATTGAGTAAAAATTGTTCATTTGTACTCATGAAAGATGCTTCTTGTATTGGTCACATGTACTTGGCTCATCTCTGATTTCATCAGAGGCAAGTTTAGTGGATAGTTCCTTGAAAACCCACACAACTAGCATCCAACCTCAAATTTGCAATGAAAATGTTTCTGCACTACCCCTCAGAGCCTTCTGGACTGCAAGCGGAGCTAGCTAAGCCATTTCTCAAGTACTGCTCTGAAGTGCTAATTAACCTTCAGGGCCAATCGTCACACAGTGGGGCTCAGGAGCCAGTGCTGGAAATGGGATCACCCAGCTTTCTGTCCTTTTTCTTAGCAGATGAAAAATAATTATATACAATTTATGGTAATCAATGTGATGTTTTGATCTACGTATACATTTAAGAAAAAAATCAATCAGCCTAATTAACATATCCATCACCTCACCAACATCATTTTTTGTGTATATGGTAAGAACGTTAAAAATCCATCCTTTTAGCAATCTTGAAATATATAATACATTATTGTTAGCTGTGATCACCATTTAGTGCAATAGATTATTAAAACCTATTTCCCCTTTGTCCTTTTCATAGAAAAATTGGTAGGCTCTTTGCTTCTTATAGAGGTCTCAGTAGTATTAAATCTTTGTCTATAACATCAAACTGCGTAACAGACTTTCATGCTAGCTCTTCTTACTTCCCTGTATTATTGTCCTTCATCTCTTACCCCTGTTGCCAGGGATTACCTGGCATCCAAGTTCTTGGACATCAAAAGTAATGGCAAAAACCACAATTACTTTTGTACCAACCTAATATCAACTATGTTTTTTTAATGAATGATTAAATAGGAGCAGCTAAGCAAAATCGAAAATCCAGGAGTTGAGAGAGGGGAAAAACAAATATTAGTAGGTAAGACTGAAGTAGAATCTGAGACTGACACAGATATTTGATTTCACAAAACTGTATCTCTGGAAAATCTGAATTAATGAGATAACTACCTACATGTAATAAGTAGCAAAATTTCCAAAGCATAATTTTTTTTTCATAAAAATAGATTGTCTTCAAATGTGATTTAAAATGCAGGAGGTTTTATCTCTTAAATCTATGTAGCAATTTTTATTACATAGAATTCTGTTCATATACTAATGTAGTATATTTTATTGCATTCTAACTACTAGCTTTGAGCTCTATTCAATACCTGTACCCATAGCTACATGGAAAACTATTTGGAACTCACTTTTAAAAACCCAACTTTGTATATATACTCTAATGACATGTATCCTGTTATCAGTCTTTTAACATCTCAGATACATATTTTAAGGAACTATGGACTGAATTGTGTACTACCAAAATTCTTATGTTGAAGCCCTAACCCCCAGTGTGACTATATTTGGAAATCTTGCCTGTAAAGAGGTAATTAAGGTTAAATGAAGTCATACAAGTGGGCTGGTGCACTTATAGGAAGAGGAAGAGACCACACTCACTCGCCATCATATGAAGACATGGCAAGAAGATGGCTGTCTCAACCCAGGAAGAGAATCCTTACCAGAAACCAAAAAGTACTAGAAATTTGATCTTGGACTTTGCAGCCTTGAGAAGTATGAGAAAATAAATGTACGGTTTTGGAGATAACCAGTTTATGGTATTGCTTCTTCCACAGTAGCCCAGGCTGACTAAGAAAAGTTGGTATGCAATATTCAGGAAAACAATGTAATTATTTATTGCCTCCTATCTCTCCTTTTACACCATATGTTGATAGAGATTTGATAGTTTTCTATGACTGCTGTAACAAATTACCACAAATTTGGTAACTTCAACAATAATTTATTATCTTACAATTCTAGTGGTCAGGAGTCAAAAATGGATTTCATTGGGCTAAAGGCAAAGTTTCGTTAGGGCTGTATGCCATTTAGAGCTTCTAGAGAAGCATCTGTTTTCCAGATTCTAGTTGCTGTCAGTATTTCTTGTCTCATGGCCCCCTTTCCATCTTCAAGGTGAGAAGCATAGAGTTATTGGTCTCTGACCCTGTTACCTAAGGTTTCTGTCATGAGCCTTCCCTACTGTGTTTAAATGGTAACACAATAGGGACTCTGTGACTCTGATTTCCTCATTTAAGGACAGATATGATTACATTTAGGGTCCACTTACATAATCTCCCCATCTCAAGATCTTTAATTACATCTATAAAGTGCCATTCACAAATTCCATGGGTCAGCCCCTGGGATCTTTGGTGGCTATTACTCAGCTTACAACAAAAGTTTGTAATAGTTGCAGAGCACTGAGGTGTAGGTTTGTGGAGAAAAAAAAAAAGTGTCACACAAGTGTCATCTCCCCCAAAAAATGTATGTCATAAACTGAAATAGATTAAAGAAACTAACAAACAAGACACCACCAATAAGATATCATATTCCTATTTGCAGTGAATGTGTATTGACCTTCTTGTTCTGACCAATTTGTTTTTAGAGCTGTTACATATTTCTCAAAAATATCCATCAGGCTTAATGTGGGATGGTAAAATATTTTATTATGAACTCTCCAGATAATACTAACCTTATGGTCTTAACTGTACTCAAATTTATAGTCAATTATAATCACAGACTTATGCTTTTAAATACTTGAAAACTTACTCTAATTCTTTTAATGTTAATTGTAATTTTGCATTACTCTATAATATTAATATATTTTACCAAAATAAAACTAATAATTATCAGGTCAAAGAAAAAAACCATAAAATATTTTGTGTCTTTAACATGATTCATTGTAGCCATTTCAAATCTGGTAAATATTTATCACTTCCTTTTGTACAGGTAAATTGTATATCTGTTATTGTAAACATTTATTTAAATTTTAAAAGCTATTGGGCATCTATCTAGAAAAAAATCCATTATGTTAGAAGCTGTGTATTTTATTATAAACAACTTTACATTAATGTGTCAAAATAAAAAATGTCACAAACTGAATACTATGTTATTAATAAGTGGATGGATTTTTTTTTACTTTATTTTGTTACTCTGCATTTTTTCTGTTTTCATTGCTTACATTTTAATTATTATCTTTAGAACCTGACATCAGTGTGAAAACTGATATTTTTTATTTTTAAGCAATGTACTCAATGAAAATAAATAGTTATGTTTTCACAAGACAAAGAATCTATCTCATAGGAGAGTTTCATGAAATATGTGATTCATGAACTACATTTTCCCCTTACATTAGAATAGCTAACATCTTATTATTATTAATTTCTTAATTATCTGCATAGCCAAACATTTTGGTGTACATGCTACCAATATATTAATATACAGCCAGTTCTTATAAATTATTATGCTAATAAAAAAGAATTAAACTTCCGGGCGCAGTGGCTCATACCTGTCATCCCCGCACTTTGGGAGCTAGAGGCGGGTGGATCACGAGGTCAAGAGATGGAGACCATCCTAGTCAACATGGTGAAACCCCGTCTCTACTAAAAATACAAAAAATTAGCTGGGCATGGTGGCACATGCCTGTAATCCCAGCTACTCAGGATGCTGAGGCAGGAAAATTGCCGGAACCCAGGAGGCGGATGTTGCGGTGAGCCGAGATCGCGCCATTGCACTCCAGCCTGGGTAACAAGAGTGAAACTCCGTCTCAAAAAAAAAAAAAAAAAGAATAAAACTAGTAATTGTCAAATTTCTTATCAGATAATAATAAAGTAGGGATTAGAAATTTCCCTGACTACCTAAAACTTCATATACATATAAAAGTAAAAATAATTTTTGAAACTGAAACAATTATGAAATCTGGGAAAAGATGGACTGAATATGATAATTTCTTCCCCATTACACCCATCTTCAAAATACTTACCAATTTAATCCAGAAGAATGAATACTAATGAAATCTTGGACTTTGTTGAGATATCTATAGAAAGAACTAATGAGTCTCCCTCCCTTCCATGTGAGCTGAGAAATTCACTAGAAAAGAGCCATCAAACCCTGCAGTAAGAATTGGATGCAGTAAACCACCATGGCACGACT
Source organism: Cebus imitator (assembly GCF_001604975.1). Taxonomy (NCBI): domain Eukaryota; kingdom Metazoa; phylum Chordata; class Mammalia; order Primates; family Cebidae; genus Cebus; species Cebus imitator. Next base: position 1,986,240 of record NW_016107560.1, read on the forward strand.
ATGTAACAAGCCTGAACATTCGCACATGTAACCCAGAACTTAAAGTATAATAATAAAAACAAAATAATTGGAATCCCTGAAAGAGTTAATATTTAGGAATCTGTAGTTAGAGGAATATTAAATAGATCTGAATTGTGGTGTCCAAAATGTGGCAAGGTGCTGACTGTGCAACACAATCTTCCCTGCATTAATGCCTCAGTTGTGCAAAAAATTGAAATTGAGTGTGAAAGATAATGGAGAAACAAAAAACTTCTACAGATACACAGAACCTTAGGTTCAATTGCGCTTTCCCTAGCTTCTAATTAAACTCATATTCATTCAACAAAATTGTGACCCCAGTTACTCTTTCTGCATCCTGTCTTAGCTTTTCATATCTTGAGTAAATTGAACACTGATCAATTCTCAAAACAAACTGAATTATGGCTTTTCTTAATCTATCCCATCAATATTTTAGGCAACTGCTTTCTGCAGAACGCTACTCTTGATCATTTCCACAGTACATTTTTTAAAAAGCTTGAACTAATGATTTTAGGTATTATTTCTCCTATACAAGTGAAGTCTTTACGGAACCTCAAAATAGCCTCTCCTCTCCCTCTTTCTATCTCGCTCCGTGTGTGTGTGTGTGTGTGTGTGTGTGTGTGTGTGTGTGTGTGTGTGTAATATTAAGAAGACGTACAAGCAGGAAAATAAAGGTCTTCCTGAAAGTTAAAAATATATGCTTGAAATAAAAATTCAGTCATTTAACCAAAACAAACATAAACATTGTTAAAACCAGAATTTATGATCTGAAACAAAAATGTTTAAAATTTTTAAGAGCAGAGAAAAAAGTAAAAGGAATTATGAGAAAAGGGGTAGTGATGTGGTTAATAAATCCTAGCAATCTCACTTGTGAAAATAAATTTTCCAAAAAGAGAAAAATATTGGATAGTTGAATATGAGGAAAAAAATAAGATATACTGGAGATAAATACACCTGAGTAAGAGATAGATTGGTGTTCAAGGAATTAAAAGGGTGATTAAGTCATAATCTGTAGTTTTAAGAACATTTAATTAGGCATAATCTGGTTAAACTTATTTATCTCGAAAGAAAAAAATATTTTATAAACCTTATACCAGAAGAAACAGTTTTTGTACAGTGAGAAAAGCAGACATAATTACATATCTCATCTTCGATCCTGAAAGCTGGGTAACAATATAGTAAGATGTGCACACAATTGAGAAAAAGGACGGCAACTGTAAAACCTTGTATCTAGGCAAGACATCATCCATCTTGTAAGGTAAATGAGAGATAAACGGGATCATCAAAAAGACAGAATACACACCAAGTAACTTATCAGAAAAAAACATTTGAGAAAAAGACTCTAATAAATAAATCACAACAAATGCATTAAGATAAAAGAAAGAAAAGAAAATTTAGGGTTCACTTAGTGTCAAATGGAGAAAACACACTTTTCCTTAATTCATAATGTAGATGAGGTTCAGCTAAAAGAGTTTTCAAGACTTTAGAAAATAGAAGGAAAGGACAATGCAGAGAGTAACTTAGAATTACTGCTTCCTTAAGAACCCTTTCAAGGCCAGATACTTACCTCAGTCATGACTTATCTCCACATAACTAAAGAAAATTTAGTGGCATGTTTTGAAATTATCCCAGACTTTCCTGTGCCAGAGAGTCTAGCCCAAACTGCCCCTGACACTAAACCCACTTTTTAGTCACTGATTTTGTGTCTCAGTCTGACTGCTTACTTTCTTGGACAATTTACTCTGAATATCAACATTTTCAAGAGGAAAAATCATTACCACTCATGATGATCTAAGAATATTATGTGAACAGAGGAAATATCTAGGTTAACTCTAACATTTAAGTTATTTTGGCTTAAATACCAGCTGGATAAGTTCAGTTTTGGATTCACTGAATCTAGTCAAATTTCTTGTCTGTTTTTTTCTCATCAGATGTTACAAAGAATCTTAAGTTTTGTTTTATTATGCTTGGGATCACATGTGTTCTTGGACGGCTTAAGTGGTTGGTAATACATACCCCATTGTTTGAGAAAATCCTTCCAGAAGCCTTGTGCTTTGTATGCATCACTAGAACAAAAGGATTTACATTCAGAGATGCACTGAGCTTATAGCTTATACACCTTATAGCTCATAGACCTCTAGCTTATAGACTAGAGGTCATAATGCTCAGAATATTTTATGAAACCAGTAACTTCTTATATAGAAACTAATAATTCAAGAAAAATGGGTGCATTCAACCTATCTTCATGACTTAGGAAGAAGAACATAGAAAATGGAGAGAAAAAGAAGGCTTTTTACTCTAAGCCAAGGTTGGCTAGAAGTTGAGAAAAATAATGCTGTAATAAACTGATAACTGCCCTCCCCAGGTTATTAGAGCACTGAATTTTCTGCAAGGATAAATACATTTAAATTTGGATTGCTTCTTTTTTTAAGAGTTCATTTTTAAAATTTCTTTTTGGTTCACAACAACATTAATGTTCTATGGAGAAAAAAATGCGTGTAGCATAATTTGAATACTAAACTATTAGTAGGAACATGTCTTTCTCTCTTCTACATCCTGTTTTTTTTCCCTTGGGCATCACAATATAAACCATGTGGTATATCAGATGCTTACTTTTCTCTTTACACGTGCAGAAATTGTAGGTGGAAGACCTCAAAAATCCCAGACATTCTTATTCATTTTATCATCATCATCATCATCATTTTCTCAGAATTTTAATAAATGATGCTCTTTCTGTGGTTTGTTGTCAACAAGATGTTGTGTACATATAGTTTACTCTTTTTTTTTATCCTCTAAGATGTCAGTTAAGTTTCAGTTGTCCAGAAATTTGGATATGACTTACTATGGCTCTGTCATTCATAAACTCCTACTATATAGAGTATGTTCTATTTTAAACTGTTAACTAATTTTATTGTAGTGTTTATCAACCAGTTTCTACATTGGGGTTTTCTTTTCTCAGTCCAAAACATTTTGAACTCAATTACTTGTACTTTCAATTACCTGCTAGGTTTTGCCTAAGGTAGACAATATTTTTCCCAATCCAGTTCTTTATATCTAATTATTTTGATTTAAAAACAAGTGTGTTGGTTAGTGTGTGTGTGTGTGTGTGTGTGTGTGTGTGTGTGTGTGTGTGCGTGTGTATGCTCATTCATGATCATGCCTTTTAGGTATGTGGATACCTGTGTATACATGCAAGAGAAAACCATTTCCACATGTGGTGGATATATCACAATTAGTAGGAAAAACTAGCAAAGCAATTGCAGAGGGAGATACTAGGAACTCACAATATTTAGTATATAAGTCAGTGCTGATATTAGAAATTAAAATAGCCCAGCTAGTAAATTCATCTGTAGTTGGACAACTTTCTGCAGGAGCTATTTAACAAAATACCTAGACTGAAAATTCCAGTAATGAACGAACTATTTTCTTACAGTGCTTAACTTAAAATGTCTATTTTTCCATCACAAATCTAGATAAACCTGCAGCAGCACAGCAGTGAACACTCAGAGATTTTCAGATAAAGTTAGAATTTCAGGACAGTAAGGTGACATCTAAAATGAGAAATACAATTATCAATCCCTATGTCATAGAGTGTAATGAAGATAAAATTAGATAATATACATAAAGGGACTACCACTCTCCACAGAGAGCAGATTCATAAGTGCTTGTTGAACTTGAATAAATTTCTTCAAGTTGTTCTTTCAGAGACTTATAAAATACCTTAGTTAAGAAATTGAAAAATTAAAATGGCTACAGCATTATAAATCTGATTATTAAAGTGTGTTGTAATGAAGATGTAACAGCTATACTTTAAAACAGCTATACTGTGAAGGGCTACTGATATAGAATAATGCAAAACATTTTCGTCAGTAATAGGAAACAATCAAATCACCATGAATGCAGAAGAAAACAATACAAATATGAGAACTCCAAGAAAGAAGATTTAATCAAAATGAGGGCCAGATGTGGCATCACTTGACTGTATCAGCTGCAAAATGAGTGACTTCTAGTGGAGTGGATGGAGTCATGGTGATGGTGGAGGTGTTTTATGGTCCCAAACAAAACAATATCATCTCTGCCATTTGAAAGCCACTTCAAATACATATATAACTTTATTTTAAAGTCTCTGTATGCTCTAAAATTAAAATTTTAGGACAATCAGTTAATTTCTGTGCCTTTCTTCCAAGTACATTGCTGGCCTATGTGGACAGTCTAGAGTCACAGAGAGCATCTGGTGGAGAATGATTACTCTTATATTTGTTGGAAGAAAGGCTTCTCAATTAACCCAGTCACACATGCTACTTATTAATACATACCTATTGTAACTTACTAATTATGAAGTCATATGAAAACATATATGTATAACTTAGCCATTAGTAAATGCTATTTTTAAAATTCTGCAATACTTGTTTATTATTTTCAATATTTTATGTTATTAGATATTTCTGAATTAAATTAACCTTCCAAAAATTGGTAAAGAAACATCTCAACTAAGTGCTTCAAAGTGAATAATCTTTTCTTTACCATTATGCTAATGCCATAAAGCCCTTAACCATATACATTGCATGTGGCTGTATGGTTTTGTCTGTGTGTGTCTTCACAGAAACACATACACAGATGTATAATAAGTTGCCAGCAGCAAAAAAAAAATTGCAGTTGTACATTTCAGTAGTTTTTATACATCTGTTTTCAAGACAAATATTGTGTTAGTTTAATGCAACACCAATATTTATTACAACCATATATCTAATTTGAAATGCAGATGCATACAATTCAAATGCTGTTCAAGTACTTGGTTCACTGACAGATTTAATAAATCAAATTCGAATTTTAAGTATACATATGTTCACCTTCTCAATAGAAATGTGTAATAAACTTTTATTTAAGTGTTATTGATTTCCTTACTGTAAATGTTAACTATTGTTTTTTTGTTTCCTAAATATAATAATACATTAGCTTTTCTTAGTTTCTCTTTGCATAAAATGAATATAATCCTCAATTTGAAGCATTAAAATAAAACATTTTAGTGTGTCATAATAGTGACACAATGATAGAGGCAGGAGGCGGAGAAATTCTGGGCAGAGCCGGGTCCCTGGCAAAACCCCAGCTTTAAGCCCAAATACCCGAAACCTGAAGCCCAAAGTGAGAATATCTCTCCCTCTTTTCTCACTCAATTGTTGCCTTTTCCTGAACTACACATGGCCCTCTCCACTCCCTATTCTGTGCCTATAAAAACCCAGACTCAGTCAGAGAGAAGTGGAGAAGTAGCTAGATGTCAGAGAGAAGTGAATTGACTTCAGAGGGATGGCTTAATGGCTTGACATTGGAGAAGAGTCCAGCTGGAGATGGCTGAACTTGAAGGGAAGGTTACCTGTGCATCCTGTTCCCTTTCCAGTTCCCTTTTCTGTTTAGAGCCACTTTCATCAATCAATGAAATACTTCACATTCACTATCCTTCAGTTTATTTGTGCGACCTCATTTTTCCTGGATACCAGACAAAAGCTCGAGAGCAGCTCATGCTGATATCCAAAAAACAGGCTGCCACACTGGCCCTTTGCCCTCACTGGTGGAGAGCAGCTGCCTCATGTATCGAGGCAAAGGGCCCACTGAGTTGTTAACACTTAAGCCATCTGTGCACAGCAGAGCTAAAAGAACATTGTAACATGTCCTCTGTGGCTTCAGGGGCCACAGGCACCCCCACATGGGTGCTGCCATGGAGCCTGCATAGAGTTTGCTCCTGCCAGCACCCAAAAGTGTCTGACCAGATGCCACACTTGCTCACCTGTGTGCTCTCTCCCACAAGAGGTTGGGCATGGTGAGCGAAATAAATGAAATTTGTTCCTGCACTCGCTGGCTCTGAATCTGCACTCCATTGCCTGCATGCTACCTCCCTCAAGAAGTGGAACTCAGTGGACTCAAGTGAACGGATGTATAAGTCAGGGTTCTCTAGAGAGACAGAATAGGATAAATGTGTATATAAAGGGAAATTTATTAAGGAATATTAACTCATATAATCACAAGGTCCCACAATAGGCAGTCTACAAGCTGAGGAGCAAGAAAGTCAATCTGAGTCCTAAAGCTGAATAACCTGGAGTTTGATGTTTGATGGCAGGAAGCAGCCAGCACAGAGCAAAGATGTAGACTAGGAGGCTAATCCAGTCTAGTCTCTTCACATTTTTCTGTCTGCTTTATTCTGGTTGCGCCTGCTGCTGATTAAATGGTGCGTACCCAGATTAAGGGTGGATCTGCCTTTCCCGGTCCACTGACTCAAATGCTAGTCTCCTATGACAACACTCTGACAGACATACAGAGGAACAATATTTTGCATCATTCAATCCAATTAAGTTAACACTCAACATTAACCATCACAAGTATTTACTGTATTAGTCCATTTTCATGCTGCTGATAAAGACATGCCCAGTTGAGACTAAACAACTTACAAAAGAAAGAGGTTTAATGGACTTACAGTTCCACGTGGCTGGGGCAGCCTCAGAATCATGGTGGAAGGCAAGGAAGAGCACGTCATATCTTACATTGATGGCAGCAGGCAAAGTGAATTGAGCTTGTGCAGGGAAACTCCCTTTTTTAAACCCATCATATCTTGTGAGGCTTATTCACTGTCCTGAAAACAGCATGGAAAAACCCCACCACCATGATTCAGTTATCTCCCACCAGGTCCATTCCACAACACCTGGGAATTATAGGAGCTGCAAAATGAGATTTGGATGAGGACATCTTGGTCAAAACCATATCAAAAACTTTGCTCCTGCCGGGTTGCTGGCCAGTTCCTGCACTTGCTCACCTGCTTGCTTCCTCCCTCAAGGAGTTGTGCAGGGTGGGCTGAGTAAACAAGGCACCCCTGTTAGGAGTTCTGCAAAGAAGTCAAGGAAAAATCCTGCTTCAGTAGCAACTGTTAGGAATACAAATATTTTATGATTAGGAAATGAGCATGTGCTAGTTCCAGTACAGCCTGGGTGAAGAAGATAGATGGCTCAATTAAAAGCCTATTTTGCAAAAATTATAATATTGTGAAATATGTATGCATGTCAATGATGGCTTCAAAAGTGTAAAAATTATTTTCAGGGAACTTCCTTCTTAAATTAATTCAAAAAGAATTAACATAGAATACATAGATATTTAGAAAAATAAGAAAAGACATTAAAAGACAAAGAAAAATAAAATATCATAAAGGAACATGAAGAAAAGTTTATTAAAATGTTCTATATTATATCTACAATATTGGAAGGCTTTAACTCTTACCAATATAGTTTCGATCAATTCAAATGTCTTGATGTTTTATTTGGTCTAGGGACAACATCTAAAACTTCCTGATTTAAGAAAATATGTTTGCTTAAGATGTGATTTTATAATCAGAAAACTCTAAAAATTCCTCTAAATATGCCTATATTTAATAAATGACTACAGTAAAGTTTCAAGATACAAAATCAATGCACAAAAATCATCAGTATTTGTATACATCACTTATGATTCAGATGATAACCAAATCAAGAATTCAATCCCATGTACAATAGCTGCAAAAAACCAAAAAATACCTGGGGATACATTTAACCAAGAAGGTAAACAACCTACACAAGGGGGAACTACAAAATACTGATGATAGAAATTGTAGAAGATGCAAATAAATAGAAAAACACTCTATGCTCATGAATTAGAATAATCAATATTATTTAAATGACTATACTGCCCAAAGCAATGTACAGATTCAACGCAATGCTTATCAAGTTACCAACATCATTTTTCACCGAATTAGGAAAAAAATTATAAATTCATATGGAACCATAAAGGAGCACAAATAGCCAAAGCAATTCTGAGCAAAAAAATAAAATCATTTTACCCGATTTCAATTTATGCTACAAGGCTATAGCAATAAAAACAATATGGTACTAGTATAAAAAATGGACCCAGAGTAATGGATCAGAAGAGAGAAATCTGAGCTAAAGCACATATTCAGGTTCTAGTAAATCTCAGAAGTTATTTTAACAGCAATTCAGCTAGTTCATGCTCATCTTAATAACATATGCTTGCTCTTGTCAGCCCCACTCATCCTTTCCTCTTTACCCAAATGAAGCAATTATCCCTAGGCATGAAAGTGGTCACCAGCTTTTATCCTCTAAAATTGTCACATCTATTACTGATATTTTATTTATACTGCCTCTACTGCTCTTTAATAACATCGTATGAAGGCCTTTTTTTTTTTTTTGAAACAGTCTCACTCTGTCACAAGGCACCAGGCTAGAGTGCAGTGGTGCAATGTCGACTCACTGCAACCTCCGCCTCCCGGGTTCAAGCAATTCTCCTGCCTCAGCCTCCTGAGTAGCTGGGACTACAGGTGCATGCCACCATGCTAATTTTTGTATTTTTTAGTAGAGATGGGGTTTCACCATGTTGGCCAGGATGGTCTCGACCTCTTGACATTGTGATCCGCCCGCCTCAGCCTCCCGAAGTCCTGGGATTACAGGTGTGAGCCACCGCATCCGGCCCAGGCCTTATTTTTTAATTGTTTTTTATTTGTTTGTTTGTTTAACTACAGGACTTACGTTCTTTGGTGACTTTCTATATTATACTTACGAGATGCACTGAGCCACATATATGCTGGAAAACATGGTATTTCATATAATAATTTCATTGCAATCAGATAAGGAATATCTTCTCCAGCAATTTTGAAAGAAAAGTTTACTAAGTTGTATAAACAAGCAAAATAAAACAGGACTTAGAGTCACATAGTACTGGAACAACCCTAAATGAAAAAATAAGTTTATTATGAGAAGTAAAAAACAAAGAGCAAAATTGTAGGGTTCATCCAGCTACATTAATCATTAAATAAAACTGAGACTAAACACTCTAATTAAAAGACAAAATTGTCAGACACTAAAAAAGCAAAAATCACGCTAAATATAAACACACTTTAAATATAGAGATGTAGCTAGATTGATAGTCAAAGGGGAAAAAATGTACCACATTCATAGTAAGCACATGAAAACTAAAACAGCTTTATGAGTATGAAATAAAATAAACATTCAAAAATGAAGTATCAATATATTCTTACATAAAAAAATCAAATTTTACAACAGTAAAGGAGCAACTAATCAGGTAGACTGAATGATCATAGTGTGTGTGTGTGTGTGTCTTAAAAAATGTTCGTACAACAAAAAAGACATAAGTAGAATAGGAAATAGACAAATGCACGAAACTTTTAAAATTTTAACATGCCCCTTAGTAATTGATAGAAAAAGTGGACAAAAAAAGTAAGGTTATGTAACACTTGAATAACACTATCAAAATTCTTGATTTAGTTGTATTATACACACACGCACCATTCCATGCAACAATTAAAAAAAATATAATATTTTCAAGTGTATATGATCTCTTCACCAAGATAGACTATGTGGTAGCTCATAAAATAAGTCTTCATAAATTTCAACAGAATTAAATTAGAAAAAAATTCAGTAAATTATCTAGAAAAGCCACAAATCTTAGGAACTAAACAACACACACCTAAATAACCATTGTTTCTGTACAAAAATCACAGTCATGATCACAAAAATTTGCACTGAATGATAAAGGTAATACAACATAAGAAAATGTAGTAAACCAGGGCATAGAGAGACGACTGTACTAACTTAGAGATCAAGAAATTCAGACACAGACAAAAGATAGAAATAATCAGTAAAATATTGCTTCTTTCTAAATATTAATAAAAATTATATAACTGTACCAAGTTGGTAGAAAAGAAAGAGAATAAACCCAAATTACTAACAGCAGGTATGAAATAGAAATATGAATCCCTCAGATTTTAAAGACAGTCAAAGGAAATTTAATAAACAAATAAACTAGATAACTTTGTGTATTAGGCTACTCTGCATTGCTCTAAAGAAATACCTGAGACTGGGTAATTTATAAAGAAAAGATATTTAATTGGCTTATGGTTCTGCAGGCTTTGCAGGAAGCAGGGTGTTGGCATCTGCTCTGTTATCTAAGGAGGCTTCAGGAAGGTTACAATCATGGCAGAAAGTGAAGGGAAAGGAGATATGCCATGTAGCAAAAGCAGGAGAAACTCAGACAGTGTGTGAGGAGGGAAGATGCCACACAATTTTAAATGATCAGATCTTGCAAGAACTCGCTGTCATGGAAAACACAAAGCCATGAGAGATCTGCCCTCATGATCTAAACATCTCCCACCAGGCCTCAACTCCAACAGTGGGAATTAAAATTCAAGATGAGATTCCTGTGAAGATAAATATTCAAACTATATTTTACATTATATTGACACAGACATTGAAAAACAATTTATAAAAATAACATGGAAAACTCCAGGGCTAGATGATTTTACTTGTGACTTCCAACAAATATACACACAAAATAAAAACCCTAAAAGTCAATTTTATACACATTCTTAGTATAAATAGTGTAGTTTGTAACCCATTTTAGAAGCTCAAGTAACTATGGTACTGAAACTTAACAAAGATAATACAAGCAGAGCAGAATCCCCTCATTAAAATAGATACAAAAATCTTTAACCAAAATATTATTAAATTGAATCCATCAAGCAATAAAACTGATACTATATCATGACTAACTGGGAGTTTATCCCATAAACATAGACACTGAAACTCTTAAATTTTAGCGAAACAAAACTTGCAATATATTAAAAGAATAATACAGCACAAGTAATGGCTTAACATTTGAAAATAAAATAATGAAAGTCACTTATACATGCAAAAAAATCTCAATATGTTCACAAAAAGGTATGTTTGACAATAATTCAGTATGCATACATGATAAAAACTATCAGTAAACTAAAAATATAACAAGGATTCTCAATTAAATAAAAGGCACATATGCAAGATCTGCATCTAACAGCAAATACAAAAGATGAAGTATTAAACGCTTTCCTCCTCAGGTCAGGAACTAGGTAAGAATGTCCATACTCACCACTTCTGTTAATCATTGTACCTGCAGTACAGGTCCCTGCCATAAGGCAAGAAGAAGAAATGAAAGCCTAAAGGTAGAAAACAAAGAAATGAACTAGTCTTTATTTACAGAAAGGATAATTGCTTATGTGAAAAATTCTAAAGCATGTACAACCAGACTATTAAAATCAATAATATATCTAGGCCACTGGGATAAAATATTAATATGCAAAACCAATTATATTCTATTTATAGCAGCAATTGTATTTATGCATACTAACAGCAGTTTTAATTACAATAGTGACAAAAATTAAAATAGAGATTAATTTAACAAAATATGTTCGATATATCTGCATTGAAACTTACAAAACATTGCTGAGATAGATAATGTCCATCAATTACATGATGGAATATTGTTAAGATGCTAATTCTTCATAAACTGATCTGTATTTATAATGCAATTTTGATCGAAATCTCTGAGAATATTATTAATGGAAATGTTATAAATTTAAGGAACATATAGAAAACCCAAGAATCATTGAAACTGTCTTGAAATAAAAAAAACTTTGAAGATTTATGCTACCTTACCTCAAAGTTTAATATGAAGCTACAATTACCAATATAGCATGATGTCAATATAAAAATAATTCAATTGAAGCAATGGAACAAAGGAGAGTTTGTAACAATAGACTCATGTTTTTATGATTAATTTCCCATGTAAGCATTAAAACAATGCAAAGAGAAAAGAAAACTTTTCCAATATTGGCGTTAGAACCAGATAACCATATTTAAATCGGTAAACTTCAATCCCTATCTCAGATGATACAAAAATAATGATTTTTAAAATTCATGGGTCAAAATATAATAGCTAACAATATAAATCTAGAAGAAATTATGGAAAAAACATCTCAACCACGTTCACACATAATTTCTCAGGACACAAAAATAACCTTAAAAAGGTAAAGTAATATATTTGTTCTTAACAAAATCAAAGATTTCTAACTGAAAGACAAAATTGAAGAGTGAAAGGGAAGATATAAACATAGAAAATATTCACAATGTGTGTACCTAACAAATTGTATCCAGACTATGTAAAGCACTCTTCCTACTCAACAAAAAACCACTCCAATGAAGGATCAATGTAAAACCTGAACACACAATATATAAAGGAAGCCTTATGAATGGCCAATACACATGTAAACAGAGTGTTTGACATTGTTGATCATCAGGGAAATACAACGTCAAACCACATAGAAATACCAGTATACATTCATTATAATGGCCAAAAACACAAAATTAAAGAAGCCAAAAATAAAAATAAAAATAAATAACCTGTAACAACCAACTGATGGCAAAGATAAGGACTTAGGAAGCAAAAAGAACTCTCAAATCGATCTAAAATACAGAAAAGGAAAAACAAAAGAGCAAAAAGCAGATGCACAAATAAAAACAAAAAGCAAGATAGTTGACACCATAATATCAGTAATTAAATTAATTTAAAAGGACTAAGTAGGTCAAAATGGCCAAACTAACAAAAAGAATTCAACTATATGCTACACATATAAAGACAATATGAAAGTAAAACTGTGAAAAACATATGCCATGCAAACATTAATAGAAATTTCTTGAATCAATAGGAAAGAGGCCCACATTTTATAAGAAATACAAAGAAAAATAAATTTGTACCATCTACCATGAAAACCACTTGAAGTAGTTTTAGTATCCCGTTTATATAATTGATTAATGTCAAGAGCTATAAACACTAATTCTTCCTTGTATTAGGTGACAGAAAATAAGAAGTCTGACTTATCATATTAAAAGTAGAAAACCATAATGCTTGGCTATATTAAATCTTCAGATAAAATGACTTTATTTTTTCTACAACTAAATATATATCCTTAAGAATCAGGAAAAATCTAGACAGAATATATTAAGTAAAATTTATTTATTTATTTATTTATTTACTTATTTTAAGATTTTAAAGACTTTATTGGAGCAGACAGCAATTTATTAATTGGGTAGTGCCAAAGGAGTCAAGTGGAAGCCTTTTATGGGGTGAATGCAGAAGCAAGCTAAAGAATATTTGATTGGTTAAAGAGCAGTTTGGGGGAGTATTAGCGATATTAAGTCTTCCAATCCATAAATATAAGATGTCTCTCTATTTATTCATGTATTCTTTGTTTTGTTTTGTTTGTATATCTTTAATTTCTTTCAGCAATGTTTTGTGCTTTTCAGCATACAAGTCTTTTTTTTTTTACCATTTATTTATTTTATTGCATTTTAGGTTTTGGGGTACATGTGAAGATTTATTAATATTGTGAAAGTTTTAATCTTTATTTCTTATCTTTCATTAGACTTGAATGTGCATTTTTAAAATACTTTTGATTTTGATCTATACAATATAGATCCATTCTATAGTATATAACTTGCACTCTTGATAGTCAGTAGAAAGTGCACTTTTACTTTTCTTGTGAGTTTTCATAGCCATGGACACATTAACTTTTCCATAAAATGGTCAATCAGAACTATAGTGATGAAGGGTATGCATTTTTTAATTCTATGGAGCTAAACCTATTAGAGAAAAAAATAAGTAAATATACAGTTCATCATATAGAGCCATATTGTATTAGAATTTTCTGTTGGGAATTATTAACTCAGGAGACATTTCCAATTATTATACAACACCAAATGTATTAATTAATTAACATTCTCAAATTTAAAACAATTACAAGGAAGGAAGAGAAAAGATCATTCAATGATTATGACTGGTTTGTTTGTTTGCTTGTTACAGGAATCAATCTAAAAACCTTTAGTACGGTGATATGGTTACAGCTCCTGCCTTAAAACCAAGCTGCTATAGAGCAAACTGTGAGACACAAGTCATCTTAGGCAAATCGTTTGGCCTAACTGTATCCATTTCTAGCCAGTAAAACATGAAATAACATCTACCTCAAACTTTTTGTTGTGAAGATTAAACAATTAACATAGATCAAGGCTTTAGAACAGTTCCTGATACAAAGTAAATGCAAAAATAATTTTTATTTTCTTTTAGTAACCAAAAATGAATGATTATTTTTGTATATTTTGAAATACATAAGGAAAAACCTACATTTAGAGAGCCGAACATTTCCTAAGATGTTTTAGCTCCTTAGATCAAATTACTAATAAAAATTAAATATGTTTCTATATTTAATAGCACATTAAATATTTTTACATAAAAATAAAATAAAGTAATAATATTAGAGAACACAATGTTTGAATAACTAAATGGCAATTGCCTCATCCAATAAAAATATACAAATTTGAAAACATCTTAAATGTAATAGCATAAACACAACAGAGTATAATTTTATTTTTATTTTATAAATTAATCTTATTATAAAAACAGTAGTTTTATGATAATCTTTACCAAGTTTACTCAAACACAACGAAAATACATTTGGTAAAACAAAGACCAAATAACACTTTTTTAACAGAATACTTCTATATAGATTTATAAGTGAACAAAAAGTAAAAGTTATATCTCCATATATGAAATAAAAAATATGTATAGAAAGAAGATAATCACTCTAGTCATTGATATTGACGAAAAATTGTAAGATTTTTTTTTACTACAGGCAACATGCGATTTCCACCCCTCCTCCCCAAATTCATTATAGCAGACTTCAAAAAGCTGAAGCATAGTAATGATTAATCAATAATATTTAAAGGGAGGTGGGTTTCAGTTTAAGACAGGACAGAACAATATTAAAATTGCAGCAGATACCTCGTTGTCTGTGGGCTGATTCATGTACTTGACTTGGCTGCACGAAATAATTTGAGAGCTAGTCCAGAGTAAGAATAGTAAAGAAGTTTATTGCAAAGTCAAAGTACACTCGAGAAGCAGATCAGATCGGGCCGCTCAAAGCTAGAGACAGTAGGCAGTGTCATAAGAGGAATTCCCTTTATGGGAACTCTTCATACATATTTATAAAACACTGATGAAGTCAAGCATGTAAAGGTGGACCCGCAGTTGGCACATACGCTCAGCATCTCTATGTGCTAACACTTATCACACGTATAATTAGCTTCTAACATCCCTAGGGGTGTGTTTTGAATTATTAAAATGGGAATAAAGTACGATAAGCTAAACCTTGAAACCAGCTGTGCATGCATAACCTGGAGAAGTCTCTAACCACTTTACCTCCAGGCAGGAATCATATTACCACACCCCCACACAGGAATTTGTAGTTAGTAGCCTCTTCGGCTTTTGGTGCTGATTGGTTGGACGTTGGGGAAGCTACATCAGAAAGAAGGGGCATTTGTTCTCTTCTCCTGGCCATTAAGGGTAGCAGAAAGTTGTAACTATCTGAGAATCTGCTGGTATTCTGTAGGACTGCTTATCTTCCAAAAACATGAGGTGCTGACACCCTAGGATGTAAGGGATGCAGACCCTACTGGGCTTCGCACAGGGGGAGAAGTCAGCATCGCCTCATAACCTTACTTATCCTGCCTCACTTTCAGGAGATACTTTACTATCTTTGTAATTGTTCAATTCAAGATAGTATGAACACTGATCAGAAAGTTTTAGGGAGTTTCATATACCTAGACCACAGTAGTATTTAGCTAGATACCACTGATATCTTTTGAAACAGTCTATTCTAACAATTTGAAAGAATATTTTGCAAAATCACATTGTCATCAGAGCAACAACGATCATACCTGATCATTGGAAATATGCCTTATCATGTTTAACATCAAATATAATGTCTTAATTTCCTTCTTATTGCAAATTGGAAAAAATGAATTTCATAGATATTGTATTAGTGTGTTTTCACACTGCTGATAAAGACATATTTGAGAAAGGGTAATTTATAAAGGAAAGTAGTTTAATTGACTCACAGTTCCACATGACTGGGGAGGCCTCATAATCATGGTGGAAGACAAAGCAGGGGCAAAGTCACATATTACATGGTGGCAGGCAATGAGAGCTTGCACAGGGAAACCTCCAGTTACAAAACCATCAGATCTCAGAAAAGTACATTGCATATAATACTTACAAAAAAATAAATAAATACATTTACTACTATATGTCATTATCCTCAACTTTCTATAGTCAAAAGGATACTAAAGTAGATGATCATTTACTTTTGTTGTTGTTTTGGTTGTCTTTTTGTTTTTCTCTTATCTGCTCTCACCTGTTCTGCTTTTCCTTGGTATTCCATCCCAGCATTTGATGCCCTATTTCATTGTGATTGAAAAATCAAGACTTAAAAATAGTAATATTAAAATCAAGATAATAAATAGTACTTTGATTTATTCATCAACTTAGGGTTTTACATAGACAAATGGTCTTGTCACATGATTATTACAGATATAGCCTTTATTACATCTTCCCACAGGGAAAATTAGTAAGAAGACTATAATTACTTAAAAGTTCTAAATAAACAAACTGTCCACAGAGATTTTCATATGAATGTTCTCTCAGTCTCTCTTGAAAGAACAAGCTCTGAAAATGTTTTTCTATTCAAGAATGTTAAATATTGCAAAAGTAAACTGCTGACATTTCTCCTTCATCCTCTATATTATTGTAATTGACGGTAGAATAGGATTGTTGTTGACAACTTAAAATTTATTGAGAGGTATAAAGAATGATAGGAAATCATCCAAGTTCCCATTATCCTATATGATCTCTGTTCATTGCTTTGTTCAATTCTTTTTGTAAATGTTTATACCATATATTTTTGTGTTTAATGATCACTAACAATGTTTATATTACCACTTTCTTTTTATTTGAATTATATATAAAATACCTGATTGTTAGAACTATTTGGAAAGCAAGGCCAGATGTGGTGGCTCATTCCTGTAATCCTGGCAGTTTGGGAAGCCAAGGCAGATGGATAATATAAGGCTAGGAATTTGAGACCAGCCTGACGAAACCCCATCTCTACTAGAAATATGAAAAGTGGCTTGATGTGGCAGTGCACATTTATAATCCTAGCTGCTGGACTTGGGAGGCTGAGGCATGAGGATTGCTTGAATCCAGGAGGAGAAGACTGCAGTGAGCTGAGATTATGCCATTGCTCTCCAGCCTGGGTGATACAGCAAGACTCTGTCTCAACAAAACAAAACAAAACACAAAACTATGTGATAAACAAAATGAAAATAATATTTAAAAGTAGCTGTACTTATATTGCACTTCCATAACAAATATTAATGTTTTCATGAGTTATATATATATATTATATATTTTTTTCTTTTATTTATTATGCAAGAGTTTGTTGAATGCTGAGTAGGCACTAAGTACTAAGTTCAGCGTATTTACTACCAATTAAGATATACATGTTTTTACTGTTAATGAGCTCATTTAATAATGAAAGGTACAGACAAGTTAATAGGTAATTGTAATACAAAGTGACAAGTACAAGTACCATGAAAGTAGAGGTAGTTTGTTTTAAAAAGCAGGTAAAATAAACATTTGTTATCTTATGACCCATACCCCAAATCCTATTGAAATGCAAGATGATTATTAAAAATGCATTTATGTATCAGAAAGAAAAAATGATGGGCTCCAGTAAATAGGGAAGTGAAGGTATTTCTGGAGAGTCATAACAGATTAACATGGAAGAGAAAGAGAAACAGAACATGAGTTTTAAAATACTTCAAAGAAATCAAACATCCTTCTCAACAGCCCCAGAAAAATTTCCAAGTGTAAAATTAACAACAACAAAAACAAGATGCAGAATTAAATATAAGAAAAAAGATCAGGCTAATTATACCATTACCTGACACATAGCTAGCTAATCATGCTGTTCTCATTAAGAACATATAAAGAAGCAAACTAGAGATTTATTCTATAATAAATCAAAAAAATAAATGTAGTGTATGGGAAAAAGTCAAACATCCATCAGGTTGGACACTGAATAGAAAAATGGTGGTATACCCATTAAAAGGAATTTCAGCAATAAATATGTACAAATTATGAATATATGTAACAACATGATTAACCTCAAAAACATGTCAAGCAAGACATATAACAGAGATAAGATTATTATGAAATTTTAGACAAGCAAAGTAATCTATGGTAAAAACCGTAAGTAGAATGATCAATTTGTGGTTACGATAAGGCTGAGGGATAAAGGGATTGAGAAACATTTCTGGGAGAATAGAAATGTTTATAAGGGTTTAAAAATGGTTTTTAAAACATAAAAATTAGAAGCTAATATAATTATGATATATGAGAAAAATGCTGATATTCTTATTCATCGACATAAAATAAATTCAAGAAATATAATGGCATCAAGTTTAAAAAGCAATAGCAACAAAATAAAATCTGGGTAAGATTGAATAAATGTATAGTTCTTATGGAAAATTTTATGATACCGTTATGATGTACTGCAAAGATATTATATTCACTAAGCTTTAATATGCTGAACAGCTTACCAACTACAAAGCAAAAATTTTAGGCAATGAATTAGTTTTAAAATATCTAAAGGAGGTATTTAAAAATTCACCTATATAATATTCAAAAAAATCCACTTGGTATTTTCCAAAACAGTTGCATATTTGGACACTGTGTTATGTCAAAATCTTATTAATTTCTGAAACAAGACTAAGGAAATATCATATAGCATTATCATGGAGAGAAAATGTCTTTCTCAAACTGCAAAATCTTTCCATAGGTCTTGAAGGAAAATAAATTATCTGTATTAGAAAGACATAATAACTTAAGTGACAAACAATAGAGTGAAAGAAACCATATGCTCTCTACAATAGACAAAATATCTTATTGATAATAAATGAAGAAATTCTAGAGGCATCAGTAAAAAACACAACAAATAGAAATAAATGGTGAATGATATAAAAAAGTAATGCAAAAGAAAATAAATGTAAATGCATTTTTATAAAAAAATCTATTAAAACATGCTTAATTTCATGCCAAAAAAATTGCATGATCTTCAAAATTCTTGAGTATTTTTGGGATTTTATCTGCAATATTAATTTTGGTATTAACCTGTAGAGTTCCACAAAGTATATAGTTGTGTTTGATTCTATTTTTTATTTATTTTTATTTTTAAAATTTTTAAATTTTTTTATTTTTTTTTAAGACAGGGTTTAACTATGTTGGTCAGGCTGGTCTTGAACTCCGGACCTCAGGTGATCCTCCCACGTTGGCCTCCAAAGCTTGGATTACAGGCGTGAGCCACCACACCCTGCCTGTGTTTTATTATAATTAAATTTACAAATAATTTTGGATAATGTGGAAATAATTGACACCTGCATAAGATGAAGTCTTTATATTTATTCATATTTTATTTTATAGCAGTGAATAAAATTTTCTTTTATTTTATTCATACATGCTTTACTGACATTTTGTATGTTGATCATTTGCAATGATTTTTTTAAGTTGCTTCTTGCAGATTTGCTTTCTTTGGTTAGCTGACTGTTGGGATTTATTGCTAGATAATCATACCTTATATAATATGTACATAATGATGACTATGCATCTTCATTTCTAGCTTATTATCCCATTTATAAGTCTTATTTTATTGCATTAATATTCCAATATAGCACTGGCTGGTAATGGTGGTAAGGAACATCCTTGACTTGACCCTGACTTTAGGAAAATGCATTAAATTTTACAGTATATAGTAGTAGTATATAGTGATGCAATTTAATTTGTTGTTTAAATTCACATATACCTTCAAGATGAGATTATCATATCTTATACCATAATGTGTAAAATATGTATGCCTTTCATATATTATTAATATTTGAGGGTTAAAAACGATTATATTTGACACATCAGAACAGATATATATTTTGTTTTAATTTCTTAAATTAAAAACATCATAATTATGGGATAATATGTGTTTAAAGAAATATTTGCAGAGATGCCAGAAAGATATGGTCGCATCCTGTGATATCTATTCATCTAGTGCACGTTGAAGTCTTTCAGATGATGTTTTCATGTAACTAATATGACTTAAGTAGAAGTGAGAAGTAATATATACATAAAAGTTAAGAAAGAAATCGGATAGAAAAAAGAAAATTTTAATAAGCACATTATTTCTTAAGTTTCTGTATATAGCATTATGCTGATCATTGTATTGGTAGATGTAAATCTTATTGAGAAAACAGAATCATCTATGAAAAGTATGAAGTGCATTTTTAAAAGACTTGTGATAAATCACTTTGGATATAACACTTGCAATTCCAAATACAGAAATTATATGGCAATTTCTTATCTCTGTAATGTATACATTTAGAATTGTTACTCATTAATATTAAAATTAATATTTATCATCAAAGAACCATATGTTTTAATGAGGCAGATTTATTTATTTAGAAAGAGATGCTTTTCTGCTAGTATAAAAGAGCTAAAATTGATACTTTTCCACTAACTCAAGATGTAAAACTGAAGAAATATAGAAAGGCAAATTGAGAAACGCCATTGGATACCATTTCAAGGGCTTCAAAGTAAGTCTGTCAGCTCCAAATTCTCTTGAAAAATTAGCAAAGGCATGGTAGATTTATTCTTAAATGTGGAGTTGTATTTTCACTTGTAACTTTCGAATGTCCTTTATATATAAATCACAAAGAAGCTATTTTGACTTCTTTCTTATTTAAAAAAATGGAATTCCCTCTTTTTGACCTATAGAATTTTTATAGTACATACAGTAAGGCTATTATTGGAAAGTTCGTTGAATTCAATGACAGCTTTACATCTGGAAAAAGAATAAATGACTAAATAAACTTATTTTTTTAAGTTTAGATTGAATATAGCAGTTTTTAAGTGAATTTACTCAACAAAAAGTAAAAATTATATTTAGTCAAATAAAATATACATTTTTTAATGTTACAGATCCACAGTAGAAATTGTAACTTCTGATTTTTGGTAAAGAAAATAATATGCTGAAGACATCCTAGTTCTAAAATACTTTCTCTTTAAACTTTTTAAACATTAATACTAAATTGTCAAGAAAGACTGAGAATATTTAGTTTGAACAAAATTTCATACATAGCCCATACCTACAGTACAGCTTCAGGCCTATATCAGAAAATAAAGATGAGCAGAAAAAAAGTAGTAGTATTTTATTCAAAATCAGATAACTTCTCTGTCTTATGTTTGTTGATTTAAAATATGCCTAAATGTATAAAAATACTGATTCAAAAAATATCTACTGCTGTATCTAACAATTATATAATTTACGAAAAAAATTTTGAGTTTATAATGCATACAATATATCATGTACTTAATATTATATTTTCTACTATTATTTCACTACACCCATTGTTAAGAGCTATCTCTTATGCCTAAACTAAAACACTTCCCAGTGTGTAAAAAAGTGAAAGCTAGGGACCTGCATTTGTGGGATTCTAGCAGATCCTTGGACTCTTAGTAAGAAATGCTATGCTTTTAGCTCTATGTTGCTTTTATTCTTTAAATCATCAGTAAAGTTCAGTGCTTGGTCACATCTATGGTTCTCATTCTCTTTTATGATAACTGACCTTTTGTGGTAATGCAAGGATTATGGTGGGGAAGATAACATCAGTGGACTTCACAAAAAAGTAAACTAAGTAAATTACATAATGACAAGCATTTATTTAGGCATGCTGGAATCAATAAAAAAGGGAGTATTATAAGGGATTAAGCAACAAGGCTATGTAATTCAATAAATGCACATTTTAAATAAAATTCAACATCCATTAATTAATGGATGTTGATTAAGATTAATGTTAATTAAGATTCCTAACTACTGAGAATAGAGTAAATTTTTCTTTATCTTAAAAATAGTAGCTATCTAGTGAAATCCTGTCTCTACAAAAAATTAAAATTTAGTAGGACATGATGGCACATGCCTGTAGTCCTGGCTATTTAGGAGGCTGAGGTGGGAGGATTGCTTGAGACCTGGAATTTGAGGTTGCAGTGAGTTATGGGTACATGAATGCACTGCAGCCTGGCAACAGAATGAGACCCTGTCTCTAAATAAATAAATACAGAAAAATATAAAATAGCATTTATTAAGATTGAGAATATTCTAAATAAAAAATAAGGAAAATACTGAATAAAAACATTTTAAAAAGGCAATCATGCTCATTAGCATTGCCTCTATTCAGCATTGTCCTGGAGATCCTATTTAATGCAGCAAGCTATGAAAAATGCACATGCTCTAATTATTGGAAAATAAGGGATAAAACTGATGCTATTACAGATGATGTTAGATACTTGGAAAAACCCTAAAAATTTACAAAATTTTCAATTATTTTTAAAAAAAATTACATACTTCAACATTAGTCAGCAGGAGTCATCTAAAATTTAATTGGAATTGTTTACAAAAGATGCCATGAATTAGGAAAACTAGATAGATAGTTAATAAATTCATATATTTCATTTACCAACACACACAGAAAACAATTTAAAGCAATTAAATGTTGAATATATAAAACTATCTTTTTTAACTTTTAAGTTCAGGGGTATATATTCAGGTTATATAGGTAAACTTGTATCATGGATGTTTGTTTTACAGTTTATTTTGTCACCCAGGTATTAAGCCTAGTATCCATTAGATATTTTTCTTGACCCTCTCCCTTCTCGCAGTTTCCACCCTCCCACAGGCCCCAGTGTGCGCTGTTTCCCTCCATGTGTTCATGTGTTGTCATCAGTTAGCCCCCACTTATAAGTGAAAACATTCATTATTTGCTCTCTTTTGTTGCATTGGTTTGCTAAGCATAACGGCCTCCAGCTCCACCCATATTCCTGCGGAGAACACAATCTCATTCTTTTTCATGGCTGCATAGTACTTCATAATGTATTAATACATGTACCATGTTCTCTTTATCCAATCTAACATTGATGGGCATTTAGGCTGATTCCATGTCTTTGCTATTGTGAATAGTGCTGTGATGAACATACACGTGCATGACTCTTAATGGCGGAATGATTTTTATTCATTTGGGTATATACTTGGTAATGAGATTCCTGGGTTGAGTGGTATTTCTCTTTTTAGTTCTTAAAGGAATCTCCACGATGTCTTCCAAAATGGTTGAACCAGCTTACATTCCCACCAATAGTATATAAGTGTTCCTTTTTCTCTGGATCCTCTCAGCATCTGTTATTTTTGATTTTTTAATAATGCCCATTCTCACTGGTATGAGATGCTGTCTCATTGTTTTGATTTGCATTTCCCTGATGATTAATGACATTGAGCTTTTTTTATACTATTATTGGCTTGTATGTCTTCTTGTGAAGGTGTCAGTTCATGTCCTTTGCTCACTTTTTAATGGGGTTTTTTGTTTCCTGTAATTTAAGTTCTTTATAAATCTGGATAACAGACACATGGTTTGCAAAAGTTTTCTTTCTTTCTGTAGAAAGAAAGGTTCTGTAGGTTGTCTGTTCATACTGTTGATAGTTTCCTTTGCTGTTCAGAATATTTTTACTTTAGTTAAATCCGATTTGTCAATTTTTGCTTTTGTTGCAGTGACTTTTGGTGTCTTTATTATGTAGCATTTCCTTTTCCTATGTCCTAAATGGTATTGCTTAGGTTGTCTTCCACTGTTTGTATAATTTTGAGTTTTACACTTAACTCTTTAATATACCTTGAGTGAATTTTTATATATGATGTAAGGAAGGAGTTCAGTTTTAATCTTCTTCATATGGCTAGCCAGTTATCCCAGCACCATTTATTAAATAAGAAATCCTTTTCCAATTGCTCGTTTTTGTCATGTTTGTTGAAAAATCAAATAGTTGTAGGTGTGCACCCCCATTTCTCCATTTTCTATTCTGTTCTTTTGGTCAGTGTCTATTTTTGTACCAGTACCATGTTGTGTTTGTTATTGCAGCTCTGTACTATAGCTTGAAGTCTCACAGTGTGATCCCTTCAGCTTTGTTCTTTTTGCTTAGGATTTCCTTGGCTATTTGGGATCTTTTATAGTCACACATAAATTTTAAAATAGATTTTTCTTTCTAGTTCTGTGAAGAATGCCAATAGTAGTTTAACAAAAATAGCATTGAATCTATAAATTGTTTTGGGAAATATATTCATTTTTATATTGATATTCCTATTCACGAGCATGGAATGTTTTTCTATTTGTTTGTATCATCTCTTATTTCTCTGAGCAGTTTTGTAGTT
Source organism: Cebus imitator (assembly GCF_001604975.1). Classification (NCBI taxonomy): domain Eukaryota; kingdom Metazoa; phylum Chordata; class Mammalia; order Primates; family Cebidae; genus Cebus; species Cebus imitator. Next base: position 2,010,301 of record NW_016107560.1, read on the forward strand.
CTTCTTAGTGAGATCTTTCACCTTTCTTGTTAGCTGCATTCTTAGATATTTCATTCCATTTGTGGGAATTGTGACTATGATTGCATTCTTGATTTGGCTCTTAGCTTGACTGTTGTAGGTGTATAGGAATATTAGTGATTTTTGCACATTGACTTTGTATCCTGAGGCCTTGCTGAAATTGTTTATCATGTTAAGAACCTTTTGGACTGATACTACAGGGCCTTCTAGATGCAGGAACATATCATCTGCAAACAGGGCCAGTTTGTCGTCCTGTTTTCCTATTTGAATACCCTTCATTTCTTTCCCTTACCTGATTGAGCTGGCCAGGAATTCTAATACTGTGTTGAAGAGGAGTGGTGAGAGAGGGCATGCTTGTCTTAGACTGGTTTTCAAGAATGTTTCCAGCTTTTGCCCATTTAGTATGATGTTGGCTGTGGGTTTGTCATAGACGGCTCTTATTCTTTTGAGAAATGCTCCTTTAATTCCCAGTTTATTGAGAGTTTTTAACATGAAGGGGTGTAAAATTTTATCAAGAGTTTTTATGATAAAGGGTGTTCAATTTTATTAAAAGCTTTATCTGCATCTATTGATATAATAATGTGGTTTTTGTCTTTAGTTCTGTTTATGTGATGAATTACATTTATTGATTTGCATATATTGATCCAACCTTGCATCCCAGGGATAATGCCTACTTGATTGCAGTATGGAAGCTTTTTGATGTGCTGATGGCTTATATTTTAAAAAGTTAAAATATACATTAAAAATTTGGGGAGAAGAACTAACAATGAAAATAGTAGAAAAGTGTTAATATTCAGAACCGATAATGGGTATAAAGTTTCACTTAATCAAAATGAGTATGTTCTAGAGACCTACCGTACATCATTGTGCCTATCCTTAACAAGACTGTATTATACACTTACAAATTTGTCAAGATCTTATGTTAAGGGTTCTTACCACACACACAAAAAAGTTGGGAGGCACATTTAGGTCTACTAAATTGTGGATATAAGAAGGTATCACTTGTAAATGAGGAAGTAGATTTATACTGTCCAAGATATACTGTTAATTAAGAAAACCAATGTATGGATCTGCATGAAAAATATGCCTTTATTTTTACTAAAAACAACGTGTAGAAGGATATGTTTAGACACGTAGTTGCATACACACACACACACAAAATGATGCATCCATATTCAAACAGATTTTGTAAAGGATAATGCTATCGTAAAATTTGTTTATGTTCTGGTTAATAGATTTAATAGAGACTTCCTACTTTGTATTATATAAGCGTACATAATGTAGTACTCCTTGAATAAGCAATGGAAAAACAAACGAACAAAAATCCCTACCACACAAAACAAGACTACAGAAAGCCAGTTAGGAAACCAGGCAAAATACATAGGCATTTCACTTAAGAGAACACAAGATTGCAGATAATCCAAAAATATCTTAGCCTAATTTTTAACCAAAAATATGTTAATGAAAGTCACAATGGAATATCATTTCACATACTCAAAAATAATTCAGATCAGCAAAAATCTTAATTAATTGATTGACAAAAACTAAAAATGACGATAAAATGTCTTGACAAGAATGTAGACTCTAGTTGTGGGAATTGGCACAACACTGAGGAATTCCGTTTAATGATACCCATTTATATTGAAGATGTAGTCACTTTGTGACCAGACAATTCCATCTTTAGGTCTCCATATTAGGTAAACTCTTCATATTTATAAATAGTAAAATGCTTCACAAAAAATATTTATGCAATTTTGTCATAGTATGGAAATGAAAGCAAATTAAATGTCTACAAATAATGGCAAATTAAATCGTGTTTTGTTCATTCACACGAATGTGAAAGAAAAAGGATTAGGGCCTCAAAAATCAACATGAATGAGTCTCACAAACACATTGCTAATAGAAAACAAAAGTCAAATAACTCTGCATACTGGTACGATAACATGTTTATAATGCTTAAAAACAAAAACTGCAGTAAATCATATTATAAAGACAGGAAAATTAGAATACTACAATTAATATCTCTATTTTCACTGCAGGAGGAGAAAATGATGGAATTCAGAAAAAAAAATCCCAGATTGATTCAATCATATTGGAGGATTTATAAGTATATTTTATTAGTTTCATGCATATTTACATATGTTACATGTGAATCAAATAATGCCTGATTAAAATTTAAAATACTTTACCTACCTTATAATGTATTTTATTACTAATATAAAGTAGAATGATATATGCTACCACTTTCACTCTTTTTAGAAAAAGTATTTGAAGTATTTGATTCTTGGCATAAGATTTAAAAAAGAAAACCAGGTTGATCCAAGTCTAACTTTGCTAATCAGGGGGAAACTGTAAGTATTTAATCCACAAAAATACTAATAAAAGTTTTATTACAAAGTGGTTCAATCAAAAATAATAACATGAAATAGAAAATTAAGTTAAATTCAAAAAAATGCCAGAACAAAAGGAAATGCTATACTAATTAAATATGAATATTTTTCTGTAAATCAGTTACTATAGATAGCTGTCAAGTATCATAAATCAGAGAATTTGGCAAGATCCTGGATAAGGCTTATCTCTGTTTTAGGCACCTCAGATGTGGGAGGTGCTCTACAATAAACAACTCCCCAAAAAGCAGGCACCAGACAATGGTGATTGGTGAGGCAAGTAGCCAGAGGAAAAGCTTCAGGTTTCAGTGTGAAGATGTTGAGTTGGGGTCCCTGCCTTATATCCAAAGAGTCATATCGCATGTTTGAACTATTTCATTCTGAAATTTTAGGGTAAGTTGGAGCACAAAGGTAAATTTCGGGGGAGTAATAAAGCATGAACATTGAAGCCATGGAAGTCATGAGACAGTCCAGGGAGTATGTGTAGTATTAGGAGACACAGAGACCTGGGAGAGAAAGTTAAAGAATGCAAATGACAGTTTGGAAAAGGAAATAGAATTTAAAAAAATGTTCCTGCAGGAGTGACAAAAGATACAAGAGGAGAAGTAGGGGTTAATGTCTGTGTCTGTGTGTGTGTGTGTGTGTATGTTCTTACCTGAGGCAAAAATATTACAATATGAAACACAGCCAGTGTAGCAACCTGTGACATGCTGCAAAGTGGAGAAAGGTGTTGACAGGTGACCGGATGGTACTGCTGCGGGGGACGGTGCCTGAGGGAGTGTTAAATAGAGAAAGACAGAATTTTTTTTTTTTTTTTTACACTTGAACAAATTGAATATCTTTAATTGACATGGAGAAGTCCAGAAGAGAGGGTGTAAATAAAGATGAGAGTATGAGGTGAAAGAAATCCTGGGAAGACAGAATTGCGTAGGAATCAGGGCACAGATTTTAAAAAATTAGACTTAGATTGCAGGAGAAACATTTGCCCATTTGTATTTTCTTTTTCTGTTTTTTTCTTTATTACTTGTTTTCTTTTAATTCTTCCATCTTTTAGAGAAAGTTGATCCAGTTCCAATCTAGTGAATTTTATTTTCTCAGTTGAACTAAGAGAAAGGTTATCTGAGAGTGAGAGGATTAGATGGCATTTAATAGGATTGGAGAAAAAATGAAATAGCTAGTGTGGAGAACAGAAAATGGACCTCAACAGGGAGTTTAAAAGGATTTTTGGATGGTGGTTAAATTTGGTTTGATATCATGGTCCCCAAAACATAATGAGAAAAGTCAGACAGCAAGCTTATAGCCTGCATATATATTAACACTGAGTATTGAGAACTAAATTAGAGAAGAGGTCAATTCTTTATTCAGTTGAAATATGATCTTTAGTTACACTTTATTACTTTTTTATTAACTAAATATTCCCAATACTCAAATGGTATTATCACCAGGAACTGCCAAATAAATAAATAAATAAATTTTTATCTACAATGAAATACATGTGTTGTACTTTCTTTTTACTATTTTTTTACAGATTTCATAAGATATAACTGATATAAAAATGACTGCATATATTTAATGTATATGCAGTTATTGGTAAAACTCGGATACCCATAATACTCTTCACCACAAAGTAATAAATACATTCATCACCTCAAGGCCAAATATTTTCTTGTGTTTCTTTGCTTTTGTTTGTTTCTTTGATTGTTTTGTTGTAAGGAACACTTAAGACCCACCAGTTTAACAATTTTTTTTTTCACGAGGAGAACGTGCACTTTATTGAACACGATTGTAGAAAAGTGTGTGAGGGTAAAGGGCTGATACAGGATGGGCTTGGGGCAGGGCGAGGAATGGAAGCTGGAGTACGTCGGAGACAGGTCATGGGCGGAGCCCCTGGCCCGGGTGATTCCTCTGGATCTACAGATAGACTTGCAGAATCAGTATTGGTCCCAGCAACCCCACCACGGCCGGTCTTCCCCCGACACCATGAACCACACTGTCCAAACTTTCTTCATTCCGGCCAGCACCGACCGTCCCCTGAACTATGAGACGCTGAAGGAGGGACATGAGGTGGCTGCGCTGGGGGCGCCACACAACCCTGCGCCCCGACATCCACAGTTCAACAATTTTTAAGTGCATGATACTGTATTGTTATCTATAAGCACTATATTGTAAAGAAGATTTCTAGAGCTTATTCATCTTCTATAAACGTAAACTTGTACCATTGAAAAATAATTCCCTCTTCCCCCTAACTTCCTTGGTTCCTGGCAACAATCATTCCATTTTTTGCTTCTGTAAATTTATGTTACAAACTTCAATGCATTTGTCTGTTTTGTACTGCTATAACAGAATACATAAACTGGGTAATTTATAAAGAACTGAAATTTCTTTCTTACAGTTCTGGAAGGCGGGACACCAGAGGACCACATCTGGTGAGGGTCGTCTTGCTGCATCTGCCCATGGCTGAAGGTGGAAGGCAGAAGGGCAAAAGAGCATACATGAGAGAGAAAGAGAGACAGAGAGAGAGGAGCGAGAGAGAGAGAGAGAGAGAGGATGAGAGAAATGGAGAGGCCAAATTCATTTTATCAGGAACGCATCACACAGTTACTATCCCAGTCTGAAGATAACCACATCAATCCATTCATAAGAACAGAGCTATCATGAGATAAACACTGCTTGTTAAAGTTTCCACCTCTTAATACTGTGGCATTTGGGATTGTTTTCATCACATGAATATTGAGTGACACATTTAAATCACAGCCCTCATGTAAGTAGAATCATTACACATTTATCTATCCTGTGATTGACTTATTTCGTTTCATATAAAGTCTTCCAAGTCCATCCATGTTCTTACAAATTGTAGGATTTCCTATTTTTTTTTAGCACCGAATGTGTATATACCCCATATTCTTTATTCATTCATCTGTCAATAAGCCTTTGGGTCATTTGGGTTGCTTCTATGTTTCCCCTGTTTGAAAGAATGCTACAATGAGCATGAGAGCACACATATCTCTTCAAGATCCTGATTTCAATTTTTTGACTACATAGCCAGAATTTAGATTGTTGGATTATACTGCAATTTTTAAGAACATTTTTTGAGAAATCTCCATACTGTTTCCTTCATGTCTGCGCCATTTTGCATTCACACCAACAGTGTAAGAGTCCCAGTTTCTTTGCAGCCTCAGCAATACTTGGTGGCAAAATATTTTTGTTTTTTGTTAATAACAATCCTGACATATATAAGACTATATCTCACTGTGGTTTAGATTTTCATTTCTCTGATGACAAAAGATATTGAGCACCTTTACATATACCTTTGATCATTTGCATGTCTTCCTAGAACATTTTTGTTTTTGCAATTTTTAAGTAAAGCTGTTTTTTTTTTGTTTTTGTTTGTTTGTTTTTTGCTATTGAGTTGTAGGAATTGCTTACATGTTTTGCATACTAAGACTTTATCAAATATATGGTTTTCAAATATTTTCTTCCACTTGAAGGAAAAGGGAAAGTGAAAAGGCAACCATTGACTAATGGCATTTCACTCTGTTAAGAATTTTCTTTGCTAGGCAGTTTTTTAGTTTGATGTAGTCTCCCTTGTGTGTTTTTGCTTTTGTTTTAAGACCTATGTCATGAAGGTTTTCCCATATGTTTTCTTCTAGATGTTGTACAGATTCAGATCTTACATTTAAATCCAGTCCATTTTGAGTTTATTTTTGTGAATGATATATAATAGGGTCCAATTTCATTATTTTGCATCTTATCTAGTTTTCTCAACAAAATTTATTGAAGAGACATTCCTTTTCCCACTAATTTCTTAATACCCTTGTCAAAGATTAGTCGATCATATATGTATGGTTTGATTTCTGGGCTCTCTATTCTGTTTCATTGGTTTATGGCTGACATTATGTAAGTACCACACTGTTCTAGTTACTATAGCTTTATACTATATTTCATAATTAGAAAGCATCATGCTTCCATGCAAAGCACAGGAATTGCACGTTGTTCTTTTTTCTCAACATTGTTTTGGTTATTCTGGGTCTTCTGCAGTTCTGCGTGAATTTGGGGATTTTCTTTTCTATTTCTATGAAAAATGCCTTTGGGATTTTGATGGGAATAACATTGAACCTATATATTGCCTTGGGTAACTGGAAGTTACACCATCCACTGCGGGCTGCTCCAGCTCCTAGAATTTATGAGGGCAGCTGCAATTCATGTCAGCTGTTGGGTGTCTTGCCAGCTGCTGAGAGCTACCTGCTCTTCATTCAGTTCTTACCTGTCCCTTGGCATTACAACTATGCCAGGTCTCACAGTGCTCTAGATGAGGCAAGACAGGAGCAGGTCTCTCAAGCAGCAACCTAAAAGGCCGGGGACATTGGATCCATCTCATCTCTTTCCTTCCCCTGCAGGAAAAGTCACAAATTAAGAGGACGTATTTTGGCTTTGTTTTGTGCTCACTTGAGTGGGAGAGGTGCAGGCAAAGTGAAACTATTCTTCTTAGTGAAACTAAACATGATTGTTTCCATGCAGCTTTTATTGCTTCTGGGTTCTGCTGGGTTGAAGCAAATTCTCGCCTGAATTCTAGGGTTTCCACAATGATATTCTGGTCCACATGCAGTTGTTAAATCAGTGTTTCTGTGGGATGAGTACCAGGATCATCTATTCTACCTTCTTTCTAATGTTACCCTCTTTTTTGCTTTTTATAACTGAATGCTTTCCTAACCAGTTTGCATCATTCCCAAATTCTTATATTATACTTTTTATATCTTGTTTACTATGTATTTAAATTGTGTTTATATAAAGATATTCTTAGACATATCATATATACAAGGATATCCATAAATGGATCAAACATTATCTTTTTAATCATTTTGGCATACATAGACTTTGAGCTTTTCAACAGTCTTTGTTGTAGACTCTATTTACATAGTGTACGATTTTCCTAAATATTTTACTACTAATAGCATCTTTGTAATCTTAGCATCTGTTCAATTAAAAAAATCATATGTATTGCAATTTTCTGTACCTGTTCATCAAAACTGAAGGATGTAAAAGGAAATTTGCATAATTAGAAACAAATTAGCTTTTATATTAAACGTCTGGAATGTGAAATTTCGACAGATAATAAAAAGAACATATTGCTATATAAACACTTTCAGAAAACAAAGTGTTTACTTTACTAATTCAAGTGAATATATTGAAATGAAGAACAAGAAACTCACAAAGCTTTGTACTGAATTTTTCACTTATAGTCTACAGATTTAAATTTAAAATTCCCAGGAAATAGAATTGCAAAAAATTCCCAATACATTGGATCAATGAATTGTGCTTTGAATAGCAAATTAAGGAAACACTGTTACAAGGTAGTCGTTGGAAATGCATAAAAGCAGAGGAATGGCATGCAGTATCATAGAAGATATATCCCAGTAAGTATAATATCAAGAATTAAACTCTTGAGATAGTATATATAGTCAGATATGAAATAAGTGTTCTCAAATTTGGTTATCCTAAAAAAATTTCATAGCAAATTTACTTACATGAATATTTTAAGAAACTTCAGAAGTCAAATAAAATATCTGGTGTAAGAATGATAGATAAAATAGTCATAAAAATGACTCCCTTGAGTTCAAAACTTAATAATTTGATGGACCGAATAAATTATTTCTGAAGGATTTTATAATAGACAATACAGTAACAAAATCTTAACTTCAATATTATGTTAACATGTCAGATTCACTTGAAAAATAAGGCTTCTTTAAACCAGATCATGAAATCAGTCAACTTCTAGAAGATAGAATTGCTCCACAAAATTCTATTTTGTTTGTTCATATATTTAATTCTTTATTGTAAATTATACTACTATGTTCTATGTGCCACAGAAGGAGATGGAAAAGCTAAGTGAAGTTCTTATCCAAATCTTGTACCTCATATTTATAGACATATATACTCCAAAGTAACAAAACAAGTATCACAGTATGCATTTGAACACAGCTACACGTATAGATGTAATTCTAAGAGAACTTTCCAGGATAGATATTGTCTGTAGATTCAAGAGTTAATGACATGTAGAGGTGAAAGGAGGCAAATACAGAATATACAATGACACCAGAATAGCAAAATTACTTGATAAAAGAGCATCTTTAGTTAATTACAAATACTTGGTCTGAACCATTAGAATTGGAAAGTCATAGGGGCTGAGATGTGAAGAGATCCTCCTTTAATCTGTGTTAAACTAAGTATCAAATTGTGACTTAATTCAAAACAAACAAACAAACAAAATACAGAGAATATTTGTGTACATTTTAAATATTGAAATAATTATAAACACACTGGAATTTCCAAAAAGGGTGCAGAGAATCCTTTACTGATTCTCCATTTTCCTACGAATAATGGCAGCTCACTTATCTGTATGACAAAAAGAAAACCAAGAAATTGACCTTGGTAAAAAAAAAAACAAACTGTTATTAAACTACATATTTTATTCAGATTTCACCAATTTTTAGGTATACTCATTTCTGTAAATGTGTGTATAATTCTTTAATTTTGTCATATATATATGCATATACATGTGTGTGTATATATATATATACACACACATGTATATGCATATATATATGACAAAATTTTATATAACAAATATATATATAATATAACAAATATATATATAATATAACAAATATATATATATATATATATATATATATATAATGCACATTATGCCACTCTTTTTCACTTGCACCTTCCTGATTGTTCCTAAATTGCAACAGCTAATCTGCTTTCCATTTTGGTGTTAGGAAATTTTATGTAGAATTGTGCACTATGGAGCCTTTTTAATTTTATTTTTTTTGTATGCAGGCTTTTAAGATTGGCATTTTCACTCAGCATAACGCCCTTGGTATCCACTGATATTGCTCCAGATATTAATACATCATTTCTTTTTGTTGTTGAGTAATAGTTCATGATATGGGTGCACACAGTTTGTTTAATCATTTACTGATTGAGAAACAACAGGCTTGTTTACAGCTTTTACAAATAAAGCTTGCTGCAGATATTATAATTAAACCTTCCATGAATATCTCTGTATGGTTTTCTGTTTTTGTGGGAACATGTTTCATTTTGATCAGATAGATACCTAGGAATGTGACTGGTAAGTCATATAGTATGTATATTTCAGTTTTATAAAATAATACCAAAACTATTTTCTAGAGTGTTGAACCATTGTAGATTATCAGCAGCAATGTATAAAAATGCAGTGTCTCTTTATGTTGGACAGCATTTGGAATTATCATTATTTTTAAATTTAAGTATTTTTAAAGGTGTATAGTGATAATAGTTGTGATTTTAATTTTCATTTCTCTATTGCTTAATGATGTTAAACACACTCATATGATTACTTGCCATCAGTACAGCCTCTGATGAATGTCTGCTTATGCTTTCTGTTCATTTTCTAATTAAATTTGTTATATTTTACTGTTAGCTTTAAGAGCTCTCTATATAGTTGAGATACTTACTTGCAGTGTGTGGTTTGCAACCGATTTCTCCTAGTTTGCAGCTTCTTTATATATCCTCTCAACGGGGCCTTTAATGAAGCATGTATTTTTAATTTTGATGAAGGGCAATTTATAAATATTTTCTTTTACAGATTATTTTGATATTTAATACTATGTCTGAGATTTGTTGAAAAGTTACCCATACTTCATTTAGTCATTTTTGAAAATTTACCAAAATGTTCATACTCTTAATGTGTCCATTTAGCATTTTTTACTCTTTCTTCAATCTTTTTGCAATATCACACTGTCCTGATTGCTGTAGAAACATAGTAAGTCTTAAAATTAGGTGTAGTGTTTTCTCTCACTATATTCTTTTAAATAATTTTCTAAATAGTCTAGCACTTTTTCTCTATAAATTTTAGAATGTTTGTTGATATATCTGAAACCATTTGCTGGTATTTAATAGTAACTGCACAGAAACTAAAAATCAATTTAAGGAGAATTGACATATTAACTATGTCAAATTTCCCAAAGTATGAACATAGTCTTTTTCCTCATTTATTAATTTCACAAGCATTTTTATAATTTTTCTGCACCCCAAACTTGTACCTGCTTTACTACACTTGTGTCTAAGTATCTCATTTTCACTAGAACAATTTCAAATGGTATAGTTTTTAATTTTGGTTGCCACATATCATTGCTAATGATGCAGGAGTTTTTGCACCTTAGTCCAGCTAAAATCTGGGTTCTTATCCCAGCACCAGGAAATCATAGGCATGCAGACACACTGAAAAAGGAGGAGAGCAAAATTTATTGAAAGAAAGCTCTCAGCAAAAAGAGGGGCTCTGCCGACAGGCTCCCCCCTCACCGATTGAATAGTAGACCACCACACAGGAGCTGAAGAGGCCAAGCTTCTCTTTCTTGCATAATGCACAAATTCACAGTGACTCCTCTCCATTCTCCCAGTGTGCAAGCTGACCATCATTCGTGTGTGGGCACGCCCAGACAAGGCCCTGGGCAGGTTCCCATACCTTCCTCCTGCATCTATCACTAGTATATTAATAGATATTTGATTTTTGCATATGTATTTGGTGTCCTGTGACATTGTTAAGTTCACTTATTAGTTCTAGATTATAAGTCCTTGTCATTTTCTATGATTTTTAAATATTAAGTGATATGTTCATGTATTTTTTCTTCATTAGTCTATTGATGTGGTTGGGTATACTAATTGACTTTGGAATATACAAGCAGTCTTATATTTGTGTGATAAACCGTACATGGTAATGGTATATAATTGTGATGTAAAATACATTTATTTACTTTTGTATGTTCCAAATTAATACTTAGAAAAAAATGACTATTAACATAAAATCTTTTTTAATATTATGTTTGCATAGGAATATTTAATGTAATTGGTTTTGGCCAAAGAGATTTTGCTTGCAATATTATTCATACAAATGAAGTTTCATATGCTTTTTCAAAAGTTACTAGCTATCCTATGTCTTAAACTGTTTTTTAAATTAGTTTATCTATATTTAAAAATATTTTATCTGTGTGGGCAATCAACATAGCTTCTTGTGTTAAAATTAAATAACAAATGTGTGATTCCGTATTTAAACTCTACTTTACTTAAAGCATTATTAAACTATTTTAATTGCCTGAGCTTTCAAGCTTTTGCTTATACTTATTAATCATGATGATATTTTTTAGGCAATATTTATATATTATTTTTGTAATGCATATAGGTTGGGTGCTAGAAGCCTAACATATGCCAGCTCATAGAATCTCCATGTGGGTCCATAACTAAAGCATTAAAAATATTTATATTATTTTGTTTTTAATGCTTTATTGCAAATAAAAACAGTTCAGTTTTCAAGCATCATAAAGGGTAGACATTATTAGGCTCAGTTTATAGATGAGGATTGTAATGTACACAAAAATTAATTAATTGTCCATATTTGCACATGTAGTATTTGCTGAAGTTTGTAATTGAACCATTTTTTTCTCATCGAATTCATTTTTCTTTTACTATCTATACTAATTAAAATTACACTTCAATTAATCACATGATTGCACCAAAATTAGAACATTTACCTACTAACTCAGAAAAATCTACTCATTTTGGGCTGTTGTATAAGTTATTTGTTGCCACATTAAGGCTGTGTAGCAAAGCACTCCAAAATTATTGAGTAATTTAAAATGATAATTCACTACTCAAAAGTAAGCTGTGGGGAAGGATTCCTGTTGTCTCAGGTGGTCTCACTTAAGTGGTTGCTAATCAGTGGGTGGATTTGCATCTGGGGGTTATATGGTTCTTGGCTGGGGTTCCTTGGCTCTCTTCCAAGGGCATTTATCATCCAGCAGGACAGCATTAGCTTGTTCTCATAGTAAGATAAAGGAAGTCCAGAAGAGATTTTAGAAGCTTGTCAAGTCCCCTGAGGCCTGGGTTCAGAAATGTCACACTGACAATAAAATTAAAATTATTGTTAAAATAAGTCATCTGGCTCTTTAGATTCAAGGGGTAATAAACTGGACTCTGTCATTTAATGGGAATGAGGTGAAATCCACAAAATTATATTGTAAAAGGCTTGTAATTGGAGCAATCAGTCAATCACAGCTGACTCAACTATACCATATCTCAAGCTGTTTATTTCCAAGTTTTATTTTATTACTTCAAAACTATACAGTGACATTCACTCTTATTAAATAATTGACAAATTTTTACCAAAAGCAAAAAAACTACAACAGAAGAAAAGGTTTTATGATTTCGTTTTATAAATTAGTGAATTTTTATAACAGCATTTTGTGGGAAAATTGAAATATATTTCTGGTAATTTTTGTGTCGTCATCATCATCATCATCATCTTTTTCCATGTGAAAATCATTTGTTATTTTCCATAAGAAAATCACCTTATCAAATGTTATGAAGCATATATTTTACTATTTTAAATTCTGTTCATCTTTAAGCTATACGGAAGATAACTAACACAAAAGGAGACTGGGCGTGAGGGACCCTTCAGATCTATGTTTGAGCTGCAGCATTTTTTGCCAGTTTTGATACTAGGCAAGGCATTTGTCTATTTGAGATCTACATTAGAGCAAACTATAACAATTCTCAGATTCTTTGCTTAAATTTCAAAGGTTAAAAGCTTAAATATGAATACCTGGGAACTATTTAAATTTTGTTTTCCCATCTGTACTGCAGTGGTAAAATTTTTTATAGCTTTTTCTTGACTTTGCTGAAAAATTAGAACTTCAAATGTTGAGAATTACCTGAAAATAATTCTCATCTCCAATTGTATCAGCAACCTCTCTATTTACTGATTAACTATAAATTGTCCAGTATGAGCTGGGTGCTTAAGCATTTATATAATGAACTGACTTAGATTTTTCAAACAAGCAATGATGTATGCATTGGTAATTATGTTTTTCACCTAAAAAAAGTGACAACTTATATTTAAAGACAAAGTTTTCTATTTTTCTTATATAAAAGAATTAAAACTAGGGAGTCCATTGCTGCTATATCATCAATGTTCCAATTTCTTTTTCTAACATCCATCTGTATCGTTTCTGTTGTCAAGCTCATCTCTTGATTACCTGTTTTCTTTTGCAGCTTCAGTCATCATCTCTGAGTTTCAAACAGGAATAGAGTAAAGAGAGATTTCAAAAGGGTCATGAAAAATTTCTTTCTTCAAAGAGCTTTCTTGGAAGTGACTTTCTGTCAGTGACTATTCCTTATATCCCATTGTTCTTACTAATCTTCAGATAGAGCTGGGAAATGAGGCGTATACCTGGCAATAACTCAATCAGTGTTCTAATTCCAGGGGAAAATGGATATTGGATGTGTACTTTGTGCCCACAATGCCAATAGGCTACTTTGTGCTTAGTAAGATCCCAGTGTCTGATGATTTATAACTCTGTCCACACTGATACTACATAAAAAATTCTAGTCAAAACTATGTTTAAATGTAGAAATTGCATGCAGCACAACTTCCAGATTAAAGGGGAAGGGAGCATTAAAGTAAACTAGTATGTAAAATGTAAATGATACTTAAAAAGTTGGGCAGTACACAAACTACATAATCATATGTGACATTTCCAGATTTATCCTATTTGTCTAAATAAAAATTAAAGTAAAAATTACTCTACTGAAGTTTGTTACGGGTGAAACAAAGACATATATGGGTGTTTGAGCAGAACGGAGATTCCAAACAGTTTAGTAAGAACAGAAAAGGGAAGTTTGAAAGTTTAGCTTGTTTTATAGGCAGTGTATCTAAGACATGGTTAGGGACTAAAAATTATTTGATATTCAGGAAAATGTTAAAAAGAAGAAGCGCTAAAATATTTAAAATATTTTCCCCTAGAAAATTTCTGACATATTCTTATGTATAAGGACAATACACTCAAAGTCATTCTAATTATATACCATTTTTACTCACATTTATCACAAATTTTAGCTGTTAAGCAGATCAACTTTTATACAGATTTTCAGTTAAGGTTGTAGATTTTCAATTGCTGAGATTTTTGCTGTGAAAAACACATTATAGGTGTCTTGTATCAGACAACGGCTACCACCAGCTTAATATTCTGCTTTCCTACTTCTGATCTACTAACCCATAGTGAGTATATGCACTGAGCAGCAAAACCAAGAACCGAATTTGCTTTTAATTACCTGTCTTTTGTATTTATTCTTCTGAAAGATACCCACTCTGGTGGCTCCCTATAGGTCTTTTCTGTAATCATTAAACATTTCCAAGAGCAGTTGGTTTATATTAAAAGTTCAATAGGGCATAACTATTTCTCTTCATTTTCTGAGGCAAAATAATTCACTCTTGTTCAAGTGTTATATGAGACACCATTTCATAGAAGAGCACAGAAAATTAATGAGTTTGAGGGCAATTGAGCTATATTTTCAAACAGTAAAAGCAATGAACTAGACATACGTTGTTTATTTTCTGCTCCACAGGCATTATAATGGCACTACATATTGGCCTGTAAATAAATAAAATTACATTACAGTGACTCCTAGGTCATCGAACATTCAGACAACCAAAACAATGGAGTTGGCAGAGCCTGCCTGGACCAGAATTCAGAGGTAGAACATACGGAGAACTAAGAATGTAGATTCCCAAAGTATAATAATGAAAGTGATAAACCCACAGTGTAAATAATTTATTTTCAATTGAAAAATAAATGGAAACGTCTTCTGAAGTCAGTTTTGAAGGCTTTATTTTTGTGGATTACATCTAGGGAGAATGCTATCCTAGAAAAAGGGACTAGAAGGCCAGTCACCTTGGCTTATGCTTATAATCCCAGCACTTTGGGAGGTTGAGGTGGGTGGATCACCTGAGGTCAGGAGTTCGAGACCATCCTGGCCAACATGGCAAAACCCCTTCTATACTAAACATACAAAATTTGCCAGGTGTGGTGGTGTGCGCCTGTAATCCCAGCTGCTGGAAGGCTGAGACCACACCTTTATACTCCAGCCTGGGCTAAAAGAGTGAAACTCCATTCAAAAAAAAAAAAGAAAGAAAGAAGAAAAAGAAAAAAGGACTATATGTGGCTTGCTCTGGGTAAGAGGAATAAAATCCTTAATAAATCAAATTAGCTAAGAGTAGCTATCCCCTAAGAATGTGCTTTCTATAAATTTCTATAATTGTATGAAAAAATGCAAAATTACAATCTCATTTTGATCAGGTTGATCAGGTCTTTTGAGACAATGTGATTTCTGTTTCTCATACTAATTAAGTTTTAAGTATACTAATCCCTTTAAATGATACTACTGATTTTCAGAATACACTTAATATTTTCTATTGAATAAAGTTAGAAATAATTTCCCAAACCTGCAACACTTCATTGTTGTATTACTTGGTGTGAAAACATGTATGAGTGTTTCCAAATTTTTCTAAAGTTATTTATTAACTTTAGTAACTTTGTAGAAGCACTAGAAATAATTTTGTGCTTTATAAAGGTTTCCATAGAGTTTATTTTTTGCTTAAAGTTTATACAACAATTAAAATAATTTGGTAATTAGTGATAATTTAGAATAAAAAATGTTTGGGTTTGTTTTTCTTTAAAAATAGGTCTCTCATTTTTTTAAAATTAGTCTTTTTAGTTAACAGAATATTTTTTAGAACACTTTAATCTTTACCAAAAAACAAGTGGAAAGTGGAGTTTCCAAATACCCCCTCAATTCATTTCATTTCCCAGTTTTCTCTATTATTAACATCTTCATTTGTGCTATATATTTGTTACAATGGGGCATCAACATACCTTAGTATTAACTAATGTCCAGTGTTCACATTAGGATTCAGTCTGTGTTGTACGTTGTGGTGGTTTTGATAAATGTATAATAACATGTGTCTCCTATTTCAGTTTCACACAGAATAGTTTTACTGCCCTAACAATTCCTTGTGCCACTTGTTTCCTCCCAAAACTCTGGCAACCACTCTTTTTACTATTTCCAGATTTTTGCCTTTTCCAGAATGTCATATACCTGCAATAGTATACATTGTTTTTTAGATCAGCTACTTTTAGTTAGCAATAAGCATTTAAGATCTCTCTATATCTTTTAATGGCTTGATAATTTATTATTTTTATCACTGAATAATTCTCCATTGTATAGATGTACCCCAGTTATTAATGTGTTGAAGGAAATCATGGTTGCTTCCAAGATTTACAATTATAAATAACATTCTAAAAATTCATGTACAGGTTTCTGTATGGACATAAGTTTTAAACGTTTTTTGATAAATACCAAGGAACACAATTCCTATATTTTATTGTAAGAGCATGTTTAGTTTTGAAAGAAACTGCCAAATTGTCTTTTTAGGTGGCTGTAGAAATTGCATTCCCACCAGTAATGAACTAGAGTTTCTTTTGTTCTACATCCTCACCACTGTTGCTGTTGTCAGTGCTCTGGATTTTAGCCATTCTACCAGGTGTGAATGGTATGTAATTGTTATTTTAATTTGTCATTTCCTAATGACTGTGATGTTGAGCTGTTGTAGTGGAGCGAGCATAGAAAGTCAACACCAAGAAAAAGGTATGCCAAATTGTAGGGTCTTTATTGCTGGCGGCCACGGAGGACTCAAGTCTCTCCAACCTGTGGCCCCGAAAGGAGGGTGTCAAGACCTTTTATACCCGTAAAACCACCTCGGGAGTGAGGGTGAGGGACAGGGGTGGGGTTGAGGGGCTTCAGGCGTTTTGAGGGCTAGTGGATTCTGTAAATCACCTCCTGGGCAGAGATGAGGGTGAGGGGCTCCGGACATTCGGAGGGCCAGGGGACTTTGGACGTTCTGATTGTTACTTAAGTGGTTCACAAAAGCCAAGATTAGCATTTGTTTACACATTGTCTGTGTAGGGTGGAAATTACTGTTTTAATTACTTATTACAGGTCGAAGGGGCCAAGATGGCATGGGTTTGGACTGCTTGCCTGTCACATTTGGGTTACAGAGAGCAGTTCCAATAGAAAGCCGAGGTATGGTTGAGGTATGCAGTTTTATGGGGCTTTTACCATGTCACAGAGCATGCATTCATATGCTTTTTTGCCTTCTGTGTCTCTTTGGTGAGATGTCTGTTCAGATCCCATCCTCACTTTTTAATTAGGTTGCTTGTTTTCTTATTGAGTTTTAAGAGTTCTTTGTATATTTTGGAATCAAAATCTTTTAACTGATATATGTTTGGCAAATATTTCTTCCTAGGCTATGTCTTGTCTTGCCAGTGTTTTAACAGTTTCTTTTGCAGAGCAGTAGATTTTTAAATTAATGAAGTCAAAATAATTTTCTTTCTTGGATAGTGTATTGGGTATGGTAATTGAAAAATAATCACCAAACCTAAGATCATCTAGTTTCCTAGGATATTTATATTTTTGCATTTTAGAGTTAGGTCTAAGATTGATTTGAGTTAATTTTTGTAAATGGTGTAAGATCTGTGCCTAGATTTATTTATTTATTCATTCATTTATTCATACATATGAAATTCTAGTTGTTATAACACCATTTTTGAAGATTATTTTTTCCACATTAAATTGCCCTTGCTTCTTTGTCAAAGATTAGTTAACTATATTTATGTAGGCTCATTTCTTAGCTCTTTGTTCTGTTCCATTGATTATTCATCTATTCTTTAGCCAATACTAACCTACCTTTATTACTGCAGCTTTATAGAATGTCAAAGTCCTCTAGTGTCAATCCTATGACTTTGTTCTCTACATCCATATTGTGTTGACCATTATGGCTCTTCTGCTTTTTCATGCAACTCTAGAATAAGTCAATGCTAAATTTTTTGGGAAAAACACTGACTTTGAAAATTAACAATGAGATTCTAATTTTTGGTTAGGACTTTTCTGTTAATGATTAAAGACACATTTTGTGTGTCTTTCAGTCCAAGAATATAACAGCTCTGCTGTGAGTGTAACTATTTCTAAGTATATACTTGATCATCCATTACATATATAAGTCATATATATTATATATGTAAACTTAAAAGTACATTTTTTTTTTTTTTTTGAGATGGAGTTTCACTCATGTTACCCAGGCTGGAGTGTAATGGCGCCATCTTGGCTCACCACAACCTCCGCCTCCTGGGTTCAGGCAATTCTCCTGCCTCAGCCTCCTGAGTAACTGGGATTACAGGGACGTGCCACCATGCCCAGCTAATTTTTTGTATTTTTAGTAGAGACGGGGTTTCACCATGTTGACCAGGATGGTCTCGATCTCTTGACCTCGTGATCCACCCGCCTCGGCCTCCCAAAGTGCTGGGATTACAGGCTTGAGCCACCACGCCCGGCCTAAAAGTACATTTTTTTTAATGTTAAATACAGTAGGTTCTTGAATAACATCATTTTAATCAATGTCATTTTATTATAACTTTGATGAGAAGAAGAAACATCCATTATAGGCCAGGGTTACTGTCTGTGTGAGGTTTGCTTGTTCTATGTCTGCATGAGTTTATGCAAGTACTCCAGTTTCCTCCCACAACCTAAAGATATGCATGTTAGATTAATTTGTGTGTCTACAACCCCAGTAGAGAATGAGTGTGGGTGCATATGTGAGTCTACCCTGTTGAGGGAAGGAAAATTGAGTCAAGTGGTTTCAAAGGCAAGAGCTTCCCAGAGCTATGCCTCCATCCACCTCCCCATCTGGGAACCTAGAATTCTTCGTCTGAATTTCCTGCCCACGGGGTAGGTAAAATTCTAGGTGTGCTCCTTCCTTTAAAAAGCTCGTGGAAAGCCTGGGAGGAGGGGCTCTGTTGTGGGCCCAAGCAACCAATCTGGGATCAGAGTCGAAAATCAATTACTCCAGAGGAAGTTTAAAAGAACTCCTCTCATTGGATAGGAAAATGAATGGGAAGGGAATAACTTCAAAGTTAAAACCCCACTGCCCCTTACATGTGCGGATTTTCCTCTCTGGGATCCCCTCCCACAACAATGTGGCAGCTGTCTTTCCCTCTCTACCTATGCAGCTATTCCCTTCTGATTCCCCTCTCATGTCAGCATGGGAGCTTTCTCTCTTTCTCTCTCTCTCTCACTCTCTGCCTAATAAATCACTTTCTGCTAAATTCCGTGGGTCCCATATTTACTTGAACAGTAAGCTCATGGCCTCCAGGGCCCCTAACCCCATTCTTGGGGCAAGTGAGCCCAAGAACCTGGTTACACTGTGATGGAACTACATCCTGTTCAGGGTTGATGCCCGCTTGTCCCTGAGCTACCAGGACAGGTTCCAGCCACCATGACCCTGAAATGGAATAATTGGGCAAATAATCATCTTACCTGTTTTTATTAATCTTTTAAAATGTATGTAATGCTCATATTCATTTTCGTGTTTAATATTAGAGGTGTTTGGCTTTTATGTAGAAGTTTGGGGATGTTTTGTGAACAAAATATCCCACAGGAACGTTGTTCTTGTTTATACAAGAGTCCTTGATATAAAAATTGGCAAAATTGGTTTTATTTTATAGTCTGAGTTTCTAATAACCTATTAATGATGTTAAGTGAGGACTTACTGTATATACAAGATGCTATATTCTTTATATATTAAAAAATGTGGTAATTTCCTTGGTTAAAATCTGAAGCTTATTACATAAACTATGTAAAATTCAAGTCTATCCATGATAATGTGCATGAATTATGGCATTAGAGATATAGCTATCTGCTGTTATTATATCCAGATATGTATTCTTTGATTATTACCTCCCTATAAAATGGCATAAGTAAACAGATTTTGACCCTTCTTTCAAATTTCAAATTCCAAGATTTTATTTATTTTTCTTCCACTTATTTTCCCATATAATATGTGGTTAAAAAAAAAAGAAAAAAAAAGGATAAAAATGCAATAACATTTTATTGCATTGCTTTGCATGTACGTAGTTTTGTCTGTGATTTTTAAAGTCTTGAATTAAAATCTCTTCAGAGTATTTACTAGAGAAAGACCATTTTTGCAGTTCTGATAGAACCAAAGATTTGAGATTCTTAAAAAAATATATTCTTGTTACTTTTGGAAATTTCCTTGGTCTATTCATTATTAAATATTTACCTTTATGTTGCTTATATATGCTGATGAGAACTTAAGTATTTGACAAAGTAAGAAATGTATCTGTTTTGACTGAAAAGCAATGAAATTTTAATTAATTGGTGCTTTTAAAGTAATTGATGACAGAAGAAAATGCAGACCAGCAAAAGGCAGAGAAATCTGTAAGATGTTATAGAAAAACTAACTGGCTTTCGAAGACTTTTGACAGGGGTATAGAAATCAGCTTAGTGCTTCTAGATGTATAGACTCTGAAGTTTGACTGCTTCCTCTTATATTTGCTCAGAAATTTTGAAAAATGACTGTTCTGATTAAACCTACATAGTAAATAATTTTATCTGTTAAAATATAATCCATAGACAGCCTGTATTAGGATAAATACAAATGTGTGAAGATGCAAATTCTTAGATCCAAACCTAGATATGCTAAATTATTATATCAGAAGTAGAGTCCGGAAATGAATAATGCCAATAACGTTCACCATTATATATTCTAACATTGGATTATGTTTGCTGTAGATAAAATAATTTCTTAGTTTTTCATTGTTCATCTTAGACAATTCAATAGTAATTCCATATACCAAGTTTCCAATATTTTTTTAAATATACTCTTCTAGCTGAGCAGATAATCCAATGGCTTTTGCTCCAGCCATCTGACCATCCATTTATTCAAAACTCTATATTGACCATTTGCTATGCACCAGATGTTACATTGGAAGATGGAGATAGAGGTTCAGCCTCTGTGAAGCAAACTGTAATATAATTTAAACATATCAAATTATGAAAATAAACCTATATTGGAGCTATTTTTGTGAAAAAGATATAGTTGAAGAGATGACAATTCTTCATTATTAAATATCTGTTCCTGCAATATGTATAACAGTGCTGGTTGTGCCAGGTTCTGAATGGTATATAAAATATTTTTTACCAAATAATTTAAACCAACTGTGTTGATTGAATTTGGTTATTGCAGAAAGCAGAACAGTGGGCAAGAGTCTAATTTTGAATTTTCCATATATTTAACATGAGGTCTTGGACAATTCATTTTTATCTGTATTATGGATATAGTTGCACATTTTCTATTTCATAGAATTCTGATGTCATAGACTATAAGAATTATTTAGAAGTGGATATTTTTGAATTATTTAGAAATGGATATTTTTAAAGATGATATGCTGAGTATATTTTATTATCATTAGTATTAGTAATAATAAGTGATGAAGCACATTTCTCAAGTTCTGAAGGACTTTGGCACTATGCTAACTGATAATACTTCTTGCACTTGCATTTCTAAAGTCCAAGAAACATGGGGAAGTGAAAGGAGTTTACCTTGAGGCTATGTCTGCCAACATATTTGAAATATTCCTACTGCCATTGCTTTAATCTTGCTACTGAACTCTGCATTTATAGAATCAATGCAATTAAACATAGTAATAAAACATTGAAAATAATGTTTTTCATGATGTATACCTTTTCTTGAATTGATATAGCTATTGATAATCATTTTCTATTACCTTGTTAAATCTGAGGTCAATGTTAATCTAAACTGAGATGAGAGTCGTATAACAATGAAGGTGACTGATGTTAGGGGTAGTACTTACAGCCTTCATTTTAAGTGCAGAAATTTCAGTTATAATAGCTAAACCTCTTGTTTAGTGTAAGTGTTAAAAACAAAGAGAAATGGAGAGCTGAA
Organism: Cebus imitator; assembly: GCF_001604975.1. NCBI lineage: Eukaryota > Metazoa > Chordata > Mammalia > Primates > Cebidae > Cebus > Cebus imitator. The sequence continues at coordinate 2,032,402 of NW_016107560.1, forward strand.
ATAATACTACATGAGCAAACTGAAAGTAAAAAGAACTGTAAACAAGTATTCAAAATAAATACTTAGAAAAATAAACATTTCAGAGTCTATTTTAACAATCACTCATAACTGTTTCCATGACAATAAGCTTCCCTAGGTTATCCAGCTTGAATTTCAGCATTAAACAGAGAATAGAATAGGTGCAAAAGAATGCTCTGCAAATCTATTAGGAGTCAAACCTAGGTGCGGCTGTATGGGCAATCATCAAAGAATAGTGTCTTCAAAATAAATTGGGCCAATGTAGTATTGCCGCTTTTATTTATAGATGAAACTCTTCTCAACTCTGTTCCCTGAGCTCTTTGCTTTATCTTGAACTTATTTCACTTTCTTTTTTCTACTGAAGTTCTGTGTGATTTGGCTTTGTTAGAATTATCCTCTTTCTTTTCATTGAGCCTGCTGAGTTTATGGTAGTCCTGAGTTTCAGACTGATGAAGCCTTGCACCAAGGAGGGTAGTGTACCTGTGGGTATCCTGTATAGCAAATGATAGAATAAAATAGTAAGTCATACTTTCCTCCCTAGTACATAAAGAAATTTACCATCATCTTAATTTATTATCATTTTCAATTCTCCTAGGAATCTTAGTGTTTGGTTTTCTATTTTTCTTTTTAATTTGCTGTCATCGTTCCCAAAACATTTTATTGAAAGATTTTGTATATTAAGATGCAGTATCTAATTGTGCAGTGATTTTGGTCATTTTGTATTGGTACATTTTATGTTAAGTTGGATTTGCCTTTGGTAGATTTTTCTGTTCGACCATTCCCTAAATAAGGGTAAAGAGTTTGAAAAGCAACACATTTAGTGTTCATTAAGCAACATGTATTTGGTATTTGGCAAAAATTAGACATTTCAATGTTATTTGGCATCACCAATTAATCAATCTTCAGTAGAAACTTCAATCTTTTTTCATGGACTCTGAGCTTTGGGCAATTTATCAAGTAGCACTCTCATGTTCCCAATTCTATTTCTCACTGCTTTTTCTCAGCTTATCAGCCAGGCGTGATAGTTCCTTCAGGTATTCTTGTAAGTCCAACAGATCACCATCATCAGTGTCATTTATTGACTGCCAGATAAATACTTTGCAGAGCATGGTGTAAACTGCTTCTCTGGGAAATCTAACTCCGCACCTTAATATATCTTTCTTTCCTAAAGTGGCAGTCCAGTATGTGCTACTAAGCAACAGTTCTCTCTCTGACAAATCCAGTGTTCTTTTAGACACTTTTCTCGTGGGTCATGCAACCAAGACTTGAGACAAACCTTTGTTATCTTCTATTTAAAGACTCTTCTGATAGACACACCATGTTGAAACTCAGGAAACTAAATATTTAACTAGCTTTAATAGAGTAGAAAAAAACTATATTGCATGCATTTTAAGTAGCAGAGTATGGACAAAGTACCAGACAATGTAAATATTTTTAAGTGTTCTGAACTTTGATTTATTTTCCATATTGTGACTTTCTGTATATTCTATGTGAGTGTTACCTGTTCCTTCTAGTGACTGCACAATTAGCAAGTTGTTTTGCTACTTGGCAGGGGTTATTCCTTTCTGTGCTAATTAACTATATTCAACCAGGCTCTGCTTTCAAACCCTATTTCTATATTCTGAATGTTTGTGTTCCCTCTAAAATGTATGTGTTGAAACCTAACCCCCAACATGATTGCAAATTCTAATGTGAGTCTAGAATATTCAAACTTTTGACAGTTTCTCCGGAAACAATATAATGCATTTTATGGATTAATAGATAATGTATTTGATCCCATTAATTTGTATAAATATTCCATTCTACCTACACTTGAATTATATAATACCACATTGTTCCAGCTTTTACCTATTATCTTATCTTTCTTTGTCTGCTTTACTCACTCCATCTCCTGGTTTTGTTCCCATCCCTTGATTAAATGTTTATGCTAATTTGGTCGGGTGTAGCAGACGTGGTTTGAACCCCATTCCTCCTTGGTACTCAGGGCATCCATACATGTGTATAACTTTATTCTGCAAGCTCCTATTACTTGATACCTGAAAACTATCACTGGCCATAGAGATGTTTTCCAGCAATGGCATAGGCCATGTCAGAAGCACCAGGGAACTAGCATTCTTGAGGGTAGTCTTTAACTAATGCCAAGGTGTGGGGGATACACAGCCCGCTTCCTTTCTTTTTCAAAGAATAGGGTCAAGGTGGATCAATTTTGAGGCATGTTATAGTCTGCATCATGTATCCAGTTGTACACACATGTAATCTGTTCTTTAAGCCACTCTATACTGACTTTCTTCTTTTCCTTGTCTCACTTCGCATTCCCACCAGTGCTTCATGAGATTACTTCCCAAATAAATAACTTGCACTAAAATATCTTTATTCAGAATCTCCTCCTGGGTAACCCTATCTGAAACAGTCATGTTACTTAGCCTTTTAAGGTTCAGTTCACTTACTATAAAAAATGGAGCTAAAACACTGAACTACATGCTATCTGTATTAAATGAAATAAATTCTGTAAGCATTTTGTATGATAAATATTTTGTACATAAAACATTATATTTCTTATCTACCATGTGAGATAATATTTGTTGCTCATTCTAAATTATCCGTGTATTAACACTGGGTTACTCTTTTTAGGATTTTATTTTCACTGTTTCCTCCTTGCTGAAATGTTCTCAAAAACCGTAGATGTATGGAATCTAAATCAAATGTGGCCTACAGATATGGTCAATTTGGTCCTCATAGTAACTTGTGACAGGGGTGGCTCCTTTACTTGGCTACCATGCTCAACCTGTTACAAGCAGATGGGTATGGGAACCAGAGAAAATGAACGCTGGAACCACCTTCTCTCCAGTAGGAGCAGGACCTGTGTGGTTCTGTGGCATTGTCCAGGCACGTTACAATGCTCTTGTAGCTCTGCTATTAGGGACGGAGTGCATGTGACCCCCACATCCCCAGAGAGTGTATTACCAGTTCAGTGGGCCTTTTGCCTAATCATGTGGGGCAGCTAGCTTCCAGCAGTGAGGACAAAGGGCCAGTGTGACAGCCTTTTTGGGCTTCCACATCCAGTGATGCCTAATTCTTGTTCAATGCCCAAGAGGAATGACATCACACAGATTTGAAGGATGGTGAATGTGGAGATTTAATTTGGTGATGGGTGTGACTCTCACTGGAATGGGGAGTTGGAAAGGGGATGCAGTGAGAAGATGGTCTTCCCCTGGAGTTTGGCCATCCCTGGCCAATTTCCTTTCCAACTATAGTCTCTGATTATTGACAGCTGCCTCTTCTCTTGACATGCAGATGAGTCTCTCTTCTCTCCTTCTCTGCCATGCCATTCTGTTCCTTTGCCAATGGAGCTAGAGGTTTTAATGGGCACAGGCTAGGGGGAGTGGCAGGCCAAAAGGCAACATTTTGGTGGGAAGACAAGGATGTGACATCCTCATTTAGGGCTGTAGGTCCAGGCTTGCCGGGACCCCACCCTTTTTTACCCAGTATTTCCTTGCCTCCTGTCTATGTCAGGTGAACAAAGGATTATAGTGTGCAAATTATTGTCAAAGATGAAGAAACTTTACACTTGAAAGCCAGTTTCTCTCAATTATTTTGGTAGAGAACAACAATCGAAAAAAATAGAGCCTGAGTTATTGGCTGTTAAGAGTCATTGGATATTAATATGAGCCACCCACTATGGATACAGTGTATGCTCAGATGTTATATAAACAATGAGGTTGACCGTCAATTGTTACTCATAGTAACATTTACTGCATTGTTGTTTTTTTTTAGAAATGTTAGAAATAAAGTGAAATATTTCCTGTAATGATGTCTATGTACAAAGAGGGAAGCAAATAAAAACAGATGGAAAATGTTATTTTTTAAACAAAATTCTTAAATTTATTAACTTATGGATGTGACTAAGAAAATTATACTTTTAGACTTCAAAGTAAACCTCACCTCTTTCATTTCTGCCTGCAGGTTTGTGAAATCAAGTCTGAGGGAGAAAATTCCACAATTTTTAGTCCACATTTTAAAGCCCATAAATCATCTTAATCTATAGCTCCTACATATGAATCTACAACTTTTGTAATTTAGAAAAGTCATCTTCCCATCTCTCTTTATAAAAATAATTCTCAGAAGTAATGGATAATATCATTTGCACACACCCATCTCATTTATGCTTTTCTTTAAACAAAATTAAAGTCAACTAATCTAATGCCAGAATTTAAAGTTTTGTGCTCTTTCCTCCCTTTTTTTTTAACCTATATTCAATATATTAGTTAAGATGGATTTTAAGGCACTATAAAAATAATGCTCCAAATGCACTGGCTTATTAGTGCTATAAATTTATTTTTCACATATACTCATCTTAAGGTAAATAGTCTGAATGTGCTGGGCACCTCTCTGCTCCACATGGTCACTATGTGATCCAGATTAATGTTGTTGTGGTCCTCTACCATTTTCTAGNTGCTGGGCACCTCTCTGCTCCACATGGTCACTCAGTGATCCAGATTAATGTTGTTGTGGTCCTCTACCATTTTCTAGAGTATTTGTTCTCATCTTCATAGCCATGCCATGTTTTCAACATCTAAGTAAGAGAAAGCAAAAAGACAATACAGAGGAGCCCATATCCAGTGTAAGACCAAAACTGGTAGTGGCACACTTCACTTTTTTCTATATTTTGATGACAAGAAGGTAGTAATATGGCTGCATCTACCTAAAAAAAATGTTAAAACTGCACTTTCAATATAGGTTTCCATACTGGCAGCTATAATTTAGTTAGTGTAGAGAAAGAATAGAATAATTTTCAGAGAAACTCAGTATTCCCTATGATCATCACATTATTTCTAATATTAACAATGTCTTTATTCTTTCTTAGTCTAAGTACAACCTATATTTCATGATCCAACTTAAATAATACCTACTCCTTATATTTTCCTCAGTTGGACTTGCTTATTTAGTTTGACTTGCTTATAAAGTTGGACTTGCTTATTTTTCTTTGATCTCAGAGAGTGATTATCAACTCCACCATCTGATATGCAAATGTGTTAAGAATTTACCCTGTGCTCACACTGAACTAGATTCCTGGGAATAAAAGAAAACTCAGAGATTTAGGATATTAGGAATGACAATAAAATTACTATATTAAATATGTAATTTTAAATCATCTTTTCATGAGTTCATGACTTATTTGACCTCATAAAGTGCTTTGTTTTTAAAGAACATAAAATACCATCTTCTATATTAATTTCACCCTTATCTTGTACAAGGCATTTTCATAAAGACAGATTTTCTTACGTACAATTTTATTTTGCCAGATTTCCCTCTTACCCAATTCTGCAGCACATGTTTAAACGCTCTTAAATTATACTGTAGAATTTTAGGTAAAATATTTGAACATGCATATGGATTTTAAGGGTTCTGATATATGCATTATGAAACTGTGTATTAAAGAAACAGAATATTTGGTAGTAGTTCAGCCTGGGAATTATGCTTTATGGAGACTTCACATGGTTATTACCAGACTACTGATTTTGTAATTTTTTTCATACGTTACTTTGATTTTTAAAATTGTTTTTGAATTTTTAAAAAGGAAATTTTTTCACATCCTGCAGATGGTCTTTTAATTCTGACAGTTTATTTTGCTGCACAGAAGCTTTTTAGTTTAATTAGGCTCAATTGGTCAATACTTGTTTTTGTTGCAATTGCTTTTGACATCTTTGTCATTAAATCTTTACCAGGGGTTATATCCAGAATGGCATTTCCTAGGTCATCTTCCAGGGTTTGTATAGTTTTATGTTTTACATTTAAGTCTTTATCCACCTTGAGTAGATTTTTGTATATGTTGTAGTATCTTCTGCATATAACTAGCCAGCTATGCCACCAATATTTATTGAATAGGGAATAGTCTTTTCCCTATTGCTTCTTTTTGTCCACTTTGTTGAAGATCAGATGGTTGTAGATATGCAGCTTTATTTATGGGCTCTCTACGCTTTTCCACCAGTCTATATTTCTGTTTTTGTGCCAATACCATGCTGTTTTTCTTATTGTAGCCTTGTGGTATAGTTTGAAGTCAAGTAACATGATAATTCCAGCTTTGTTCTTTTTGTTTTATATTGTCTTGGCTATTTGAGCTTTTTTTAGTTAAACATGAATTTTAAAATACTTTTGTTTCTAATTACATGAACAATGACATTGTTTCTAATTCTGTGAACAATGACATGTACATTTCAAACTGTTAAATTAAATTGTTCAATTTAATTAAGTTAAATCTGTAAATTGCTTTTGGCAGTATGGCCATTTTAATTATATTGAATCTTCTTACCTACGATCATGAATTATTTTTCCATTTGTTTCTGTCATCTCTGATTTCTTTTAGCAGTGCTTTGTAATGCTCATTGTAGAGATCTTTCACCTCTTGATTAGCTGTATTCTCAGATATTTTATTCATTGTGTGGCTATTGTGAATGCAACTGAATTCTTGTTTTGGGTCTTAGCTTCGATGTTATTTATATGTAGAAATCCTACTGATTTTTATACATTGATTTTCTATCTTGAAACTTTATTGAAGTTGTTTATCAGATCAAAGATCTTTTGAGTACATAATATGGGGTTGTCAAGGTATAGAATCACATTGTCTGCAAACAGAGGTAGTTTGATTTTCTCTCTTCCTATTTGGTTGCCTTTTAATTCTTTCTCTTGCCTGATTGCTTTACCTAAGACTTCCAATACCATGTTGATTAGGAGTGGTAAGAGTAGGCATCTTTGTTGTGTTCTGGTTCTCAAGAGGAATGCTTTCAGCTATTGCCCATTCAGCATGTTATTGGCTATGGGTTTGTCAGAAATAGCTCTTATTACTTTGAGGTATGGCCCTTAAATACCTAGTTTGTTTAATGTTTTTAAAATGAAAGGATGTTGAATTTTATCAAAAGCCTTTTCTGAATCTATTGAGGTGATTATGTGATTTTTGTTTTTTATTCTGTTTGTGTGGTGAATCACATTTCTTGATTTGCTTATTTTGAACCAACCTTGCATTCCAGGAATAAAGCCTACTTGATTGTCGCAGATTAGCCTCTTGATGTGCTGGTGGATTTGTTGAGAATTTTAATGTCAATGTTCATCAAGGATACTGGCCACAGTTTTCTTTTTTGTTGTTGTATCACTGCCAGATTTTAGTATCAGTATGATGCTGGCCTCATGGAATGAATTTGGGAGGAGTCCATTCTCTCAATCTTTTGGAGTAATTTTAGTAAGAATGGTGCCAGCTTTTCTTTGTTCATCTAATAGAACTCGGCTCTGAGTCTGTCAGGTCCTGGGCTTTTTCTGGCAAGCAGAATTTTTATTACTGGCTCAATTTTAGAAGTAATTATTGGTTTGTTCACAGATTTAATTTCTTCCTAGTTTAATCCTGAAAGATTATATGCTTCAAGGAATTTATAAATTTCTTTTAGGTTGTGTGCATAAAGATATTCTTAGTAGTCTTTGAGAGTTTGCTGTAGAGTTGGTGGCAATGTCTCTTTTGTCATTTCTTATTGTATTTATTTGGATCTTCTCTCTTTTTCTCTGTATTTGTCTAGCTAATGGTCTATGAATCTTATTATTCTTTCAAAGAACAAATTTCTGGATTCATTGACCTTTTGTATGAATTTTTGTGTCTCAATTTTTTTAGTTTAGCTCTTATTTTTGTTATTTTTTTGTCTCCTGCTGGCTTTGGGTTTAGTTGGCTCTTTTTACTCTAATTCCTCCAGGTGTGTTATTAGGTTGTTAATTTGAGATCTTTCTAACTTTTTCATGTGGGTTCTTAGCAGTATAAACTCCCCTCTTAACACGGCTTTAGCTGTATTCCAAATATTGTGCTATGCTGTATGTTTGTGCTCATTAGTTTCAAAAAATATCTTAATTTATTACCTTAATTTTATTGTTTAATCAAATATCATTCAAGAGGAGGTTATTTAATTTCCATGTACTTGTATGGTTTTGAGTGATTTTCTTAGCGTTGGTTTCAATTTTTAATTGTTCTGTGTTCCAAAGGTGTGTTCAGTATAATTTTTTTTTTTACCTAGTTTGTTTGCCAAGTATTGTTGCATGGCCAATTGTGTGATTGATTTTAGAGTATGTGCCATGTGTGGATGTGAAAAATGTACATTCTTTTGTTTTGGAGTGGAGAGCTCTATAGTTGGGTAGGCCCATTTACTCAAATGTTGAGCTTAGATTTCAAATAACATTGTTAGTTTTCTGCATTAAGGATATGTCTAATACTATCAGTGGGGTGTTGAAATCTTCCTGTATTCATGTGTGATTTGTAGGTTTTTGCTTTGTGATTATCATGAATCTTACCAAACCATCTAATAGATATAACAAGTTGTTTTAAATAGAGGACAACTTATATTTGATCATAAAGAAAATAACAGAAATGAACAAAGAGAAAACTAAAAATAACTCTGGAGTGTAACTCGATACACCTTCACATTTTATCATTTTGTTGTCTCAGTTTACTTCTTTTTATATTACTTTTCTATTAATATGTTATTTTAGCTATTATTCCTTGTGATAGAATCATCTTTTAGTTTTCATACTAGAGATATGAGTGGGTTGCACAACACAATTACAATACTAGAATAACCTGAGTTTTTATACTCACTTTTATCAGTTGGTTTTACACCTTTCACTATTTTCTTTTTGTATGTTAGTGTCTTTCTTTTCAGATTTAATAACTATCTATCTTTGGAATTCCCTGTAAGACAGGGGTAGTGGTATTAAATTTCCTCATGTTTGCCTGTTAAATACTTTATAACCCCTCTATGCTTGAAGGATGGTACAATGTTCTTGGTTAGAACTTTTTTTTTTCTTTCAGAACTTTGAAAATTTCATCCCGCTTGCTCCTGGCCTGTATGGCTTCCATTGAGAAGTCTAATGCCCAATGAATTGAAGCTCTTTTACATATTATTTGCTTCTTTTCTCTTGCTGCTTTTATGTTAATCTCTTTGCTTTTGTCCTTTGAGAGCTTGAGTATTGTATGTTTTGGAAAAGTCTTATTTGGGTTGAACCTGTTTGGTGATCTCTGATCTTTCTGTACCTGAATATTTATATATTTCTCAAATTTCAGAATGTTGTAAATTATTATTTAATTTAATAAGATTACTCCTGGCTCTTTTACAACGCTTTCTTGGACATCAACAATTCTTAGATTTGCTCTCTTGAGGCCATTTTATGTACCTTGTAGGTGATCCTTATTCCCTTCAATTCTCTTTTTCTTTCTCCTCTGACTCTCTTTAAATACCGTTTTCAACATTATTGATTTTTTTCCTCTGTTTTATCTATTCTACTATTAACAGCTTCTAACGCATTTTTCTGTACAGCAAATATATTCCTCAGTTACAGGCTTTCATTAGATTTATTTTTAAATTTTTATTTCCTTGCTAAATTTCTCTGATAAATTACTGAATTGTTGCTATCTTGAAGCTTACAGAGTTTCCTTAAGATTGTCATTTTGAATTCTTATCAGAGAACTCATACATCAACATCTTGTTAAGGTTGGTTACTGACTTCTCACTCTGTCCTTTTGGGAAAATCATGGTTCCCTGTTTGCTATTGCTTCTTATGAATGTACATCTATGCCTTACATTGAACAATTATTTATTCCAGTCTTTTCTGTCTTGTTTTATTTTTTCTTGCATATGTTTGCTTTGAGAACCCTTGAAGTCTATCTGTTGAATATATTTTACACTAGTTCACTACCTTCTTTTAACTAGGTATTGATCGACTTACCGCCTATGCAACTTACGACCATTCGGCTTTAAGACCACAATTGCTAGCCACGACTGCTCCACGTCTGGCAGCGCAAATGTTGCCCAGCTGGGCGTTGGACAGTGCGGACCAGCTTCCGGCAGCATTACCATCTCCGCGTGCACCATTTCAAAAACTGTACATATAGCCTACTCAACTTACAACCAAATCGTGTTACGACTGGTCCGCGGTCCCGACCGCAGTCGTAAGTCAAGCACTAGCTGTAATAGTTGGTACCTTAAATCCAATATCAGCTCTAGCAAAATATTGGAACACTGCCCATCCTGTACAGGTAGGCCACAAAAGCGATATCCATGCTGTGTGGTGGAAGGCTGGATAGGGTTTTGTACCCAGGAAACCCATGAAACATGCCCCCTACAGCATGGTGCCACTAAATTGCCACTCTGATTTGGTATCTTTTTTGGTCAAGAAAAGAGCAGATTTCATGGGCTTGAGATGGTAGTCCCACTCCCACTTTATGACTCTGGCTGCCTTCTGGTTTTGTTTTTCTCCCTTTCACTTAAGGCACTCATGACACATCCTGCATACTGAAGGAAGAACAGCTCTCCTGTAAGGAAATCCAAGATGCTCAGGAAGCTGATTGTCCATCTCAATCTCATTTTTTCAGTGTAAAAACTGAGTCTGGAGAGAATTTTCTGCACTCACTGTGCCTGTTAGTTTGTGGGAGGGGCATTGTGAATCTAGAAGTCAATGCACTTACTGTCAGCTCAGAGTCTTCTTTCGGCTTGATTGCTTTTTTTCACTTATCTGTGGCTCTAGGAATTGTCTCATCCTCAGATGTGAGTGCTGGGATATTGCTAATGATAATATTGGTATTGTATATTTGTTGTTTACTGTGTGGGTGGGGATAAAGCAAGCCTCCTTCTAGTCTGCCATTTGGATGACATCACTCTGATTCTTAATACTTGTTCTAAAACTATAACTATAAATTTGTACATATGAATATGTGTTCATTGTAGAGATATTTAAGTAAAAAAATTATATAGAGCAACATAATCTATCAGTTGAGAAATGGTTAAGTCAATTAAGGCACCATACTTTTATAGTGAAATACTGTGCCACTATTGAATAATGGGTTATAATGTGGACAGGCAATTTTGTGAAAACAATCATTTTCAAAATTATAATTCAAGGTAGTATGTGGCATGTCACAAAAGACACAAAACTGCCAGGGAGAAAAAGGCTTCATTTCTAAATGAAATATAATTTTTCAGGGACATTCAGATAGCATTTCATCTTTACAAATTTTCCTCTGCCCTATGAAATTATTCATTATCTCTTTGGAGAAATAGAATAGAATTTTAGGAGAAAAAAAGTGTTGCATAGAACAATGTTCTTATATCTTAATATAAAATTTACAATACATATTTAAAACTTTATTGAAGGCAATTCACATAGCATATGAACACTTTTCTTTTGAAACAAAATTACTGCTGCATAATAGTCATCTGATGAAATAATTTTCCTGTTATTTTATAAGTGAGTAATTTTGTAAATGCAGTGACATTGAAAACCCATGCGGAAAGCAGGCAAAGGATTTTTGATTTAGACAAAATTAGTTCTTTTCAATTATAATATTGAAGAATCACCATTGCTCAAAAAACTGGTAAAATTTCTCACAAAGAGGTGCTCTATATTTACTTTTGCTTCTTAACTGAATAACATTGAAGATAAAAAAATAATGTCTTATCTATGAATGTTAACACAATTGGTTACTAAATAGTTATGGCAATCTATCTAATTCTGATTTTATCCGTACAGAAAGAATGAAATTGAGCATTTAAGCATTATATGTGTAATTCATTTTCATCTTCAGTGGAAATGAGTGATTGAAATTTGTCTGACAACAGGTAATACAAAAACAACTTCTGTCTATGAAACAGATTTTACAATTTTTTCACCAGAAAAAGATTTTCCAAAGTAATTACACTTTGCTAATGCATATTGTAAAACTAATTTTATTGCTTCAAATATCTGCCAACTGATAGGGAAAAATTAAAGGTAAAAAGTGTATACGAGGGGCAGAGCAAGATGATAGAATAAAAGCCTTTATAAATCATCTCCACCACAAGAACACCAAATTTTAATAACTAAGTACACATTAAAAGACATCATCATAAGAATGAAAAATGAGGTCAGTAATCACTACCTGGTTTTGACTTCATATCACTGTTAAGAGGCATTAAATAGGGTAGACAATACAGCCTATTTTTAACTTTTAGTTTTAGGGGTACATGTGAAGGTTTGTACATAGGGAAACATAGTGCCACAGTGGATTGTTTTACATATTGTTTCATCAGTCAGGTATTAAGCTCAGCACCAACAGTACCAATAGTACCAATAGTAATTTTTTCTGCTTCTACCCTCCTGCCTCAAGTAGACCCCAGTGTCTGTTGTTCCATTCTTTGTGATCATAAGTTCTTATGATTTAGCTCCCACTTCTAGGTGAGAACAGATGATATTTGGTTTTCTGTGCCTGCATTAGTTTGCTAAGGATAATAACCTCCATATTCATCCATGTTCCTACAAAAGACATCATATCATTATTTTTTATGACTGCATACTATTTCATGGTATATATGTACCACATTTTCTTTATTCTATCTATCATCGATGGGCATTTAGGTTGACCCCATGCCTGCTATTGTGAATAGTGCTGCAACAAACATTCACATGCATTTGTCTTTTTGTTAGAATGATTTATATTCATTTGGGTATATAACCAGTAATGGGATTGCTGGCTTAAATGATAGTTTTGATATTAGGTCTTTGATGAATCATCATACTGATTGTCACAATGACTGAACAAATGTACACTCCCACCAACAGTGTATAAGTGTTCACTTTTGTCTGACACCTTGCCGGCATCTGTTATTTTTGAGTTTTTAATAATATCCATTCTGACTGGTGTGAAATGGTATAAATTAAATACCTAGGAATTAACCAAAGAAATAAAAAATCTTTAAAATGAAAACTATTAAATAGTGATTTAAAAAATGAAAAGGACACCAAAAAAAAAAAAAAAACTTACATTCATGAATTGGAAGAATCAATATTGTTAAAATGCCCATGCTACACAATCCACAGATTCAATGCAATTCCTATCAAAACATCCATGACATTCTTCATTCATAGAAAAAACAACCCTAAAATGTATATGGAACCACAAAAGACCCAGAAGAGCCAAAGCTATCCTGAGCAAAATAAACAAAATTGTAAATAATCATATTACCTGACTTCAAACTATCCTCCAGAGCTGTAGTAAACAAAACAGCAGGGTACTGGCATAAAACCCCATAAAACAGAACAAGACAGAAAATCAAATCCATACATTCACAGTGAACTTATTTTCAACAAAGTTGCCAGGAACATACATTGGGGAAAAGAGATTCTCTCCAATAAATGGTGCTGGGAAAACAAAATATTCACATGCAAAATAATGTAACTAGATGTCTCTCACCACATACAAAAATCAAATCAAAATTGACAAAAGACTTAAAGAGCTTCAACTGTAAAGCTATTATGAGAAAACATTGGGGAAACTCTTCAGGACATTGGTCTGGATAAAAATTCCTTCAGAAATACCCCACAAACACAGACAACGAAAACAAAAATGGACGAATGGAGTAACATTAAGTTAAAAAGCTTCTGCAGAGCAAAGAAAGCAATCAACAAAGTGAAGGGACAACCCACAGAATTACAGAAAATATTTGCAAACTACCCATCTGGCAACTGATGAATAGCAAAAATACATAAGAAGCTCAAACAGCTCTATAGGAAAAATATCTAATAATCCAACATAAAATGGACAAAGACTTGAATAGATATTTTCAAAAGAAGACATACAAATGGCAAGGAAGCATATGAAAAGGTACTCAACATCACTGATTATCAGAGAAATTAAAATTGAAGCTACAATGAGATATCATCTCACTCTAGTTTAAATGGCTTTTATCCAAAGCCAGGAAATAGAAAATGCTGGCAAGAATGTGGATAGAAGGAAACCATCATATTCTGTTGGTAGGAATGTAAATTAGCATAACTCGTGTAACAAACTGTTTACAAGTACCTCAAAAAGCTAAAAATAGAGCCACTATACAATCCAGTACTATGTATCCAAAATAAAGAAAATCTGTATATTAAAGGGATATCTACACTCCCATGTTTGTTGCAACACCGTTCACAATATCCAAGATTTGGAAAGAACCTAGCGATCCATCAGCAGATGAATGAATAAGGAAAATGTGCCAAAGAATGAGATCCTGTCATGTGCAACAACATGAATGGAACTAGAGGTCATTATGTTAGGTAAAATAAGTCAGGCACAGAAAGACAAATATCACATGTTCTCACTTATTTCTGAAAGGTAAAAATGAAAACAAGTGAAGTCATAGAGATAGAGACAAGAAAAGTTATCAGAGGCTGGGAAGGATATCAGGGATGGGAAGGAAGTGGGGATAGATGGGCAATGGGTATAAAAAGTAACTGGAAAGAATTAATAAGACCTGGTATTTGACAGAACAACAGGATGACTACAGTCAATAATAATTTAATTGTAAATTTTTAAATAGTTAAAAGTGTATAACTGGATTGTTTACAACATAAAGGATAAATGCTTGAGGGGATGAACACCCGATTTACCATGATGTGATTATTACACATTGCCATCCTGCATCTAAGTATCTCATGTACTAAATAAATGTATACATCTACTTGTACCCACAAAAATAAAAAATAAAAATAAATAAAAAGTATGTATTATGTGGCTTTAAATTGAAATAATTTTATATTTTTACATAATTATAAAAATAGATGAATCATGTATAGATAAATTTTGAGTACACTTAGCCATGTAATTTATCATTATGCATTTTAAGCAATATAAAAAATGCTTACATTCCTGCATTCAGTGAAGTAATTGATGGGACTGGCAGAATTGGTGAAGATTGAGAAGGCCAGTGTGGCTGAATTGAGAAGTTGAATGTGGAATCTAGGAGAAGTGAGGTTAGAGAGGTAACAGGGAAGCCAGATCACAAATGACATTATGAATCATGAACTTTTCCTTTGAGTGAGATAAGAATACATTGAAGAGTTTTGCACCTGGAGTGATGCAAACTGACTTACAATAAGATATCTCTGCATGTTTTCCTGTGAATAAACTTTACATAACAAGAGCAGAAGCAATGAGAACAGTTGGAAGGCTATTGTTTTAATCCAAGCAAAAGCAGAAATGATAGATTAGGCCTGAGTGGTAGCAGTTAAATAAAAGAGGGACTCAAATTCTGCAAGTATCTTTGAAGTAGATTCTTCATATTGCTGACAATAAGAATATGGTGCTTCCTCTTGTTTTTGGACCAAACGTGCTTCACAAACTTGAAAACAGATAATATTAGGGTCCATAGTTGGTAAGGACATAAACAAAGACAGTGATAGTAGCAGTAAAATTAGTCTTAACAAGAGTAACAGGTCTGCACATGACATTCTGAGATGCTGTCAAATTAGGGGTCATCTTAAGAGCAAGTTACCAGATCAGTGCCACAGATCATTGACAGTGTTAAAACAATGGGACTATACAAATATAACAGGGCATGAACAAAGAGTTCAGGAAAGTCTAACAAAAAATAGGTCAAAAAAAAAAAGCAATATGAAAACAAAACAATATACACATGGAGAAAGTAGAGGTGTTATCAGAAGCATATAGAACAGACCTAGGGAGTCATGTGGTTAGTATCATAACCACAGTTGGCTACAGGTATATGATACTATAAATGAGTTTTTCAAGATCAACTGAAAGGTATAAAATTTAAGAGCCATAGCCTCAATCAACAAAGAGTGGAATACTTACTAGTATGACACATTTATGGTGTTAGGCAATGAGGAAAAGACATTAAAATTAAAGTATGTTGG
>NW_016107560.1:2048151-2051913 GCF_001604975.1 Cebus imitator
AAAAAAAAAAAAAGGAAAAGGAAGAAATCTCTGAAAAATAAAATTATCAATCTAGAGCTCTTTGATTATTTTGAACATGACCAGAGTTGCATCCCAGAAATAAAAGCTAAAGACAGAACTTACAGGTAAGGACAAGTAGTTGCTTTATGATGGTGTGAGGAAAATAAGGACATTGGTTCAGGCAGTACAGAAGTTTTCCAATGCATGTGTTTGTGAAAGTAGACCTTAAACATCTGACAAAAATGTAAAGAAAACATACAAAAAGTTATTCTCACATTAATTAACAGAGTTAGATATGGAAGGGACAGAAAAGGGTAAAATAAAATTATTTTTTATCTCTAAATTTTAAAAAAATGTGCTAGATAATTTATACATTTAGGAAATCTGAATCAGTTTTTCAGAAAAACAGTGCACATAAATTTCTGATGCTTTTTCCAGCATTTTTTAATGTAGAAATATCCTTTCAAGGCACAAAAGTATAAGGTGAAAAAAGTACAGAAAAAAAGAAAAGAAAAAGTACCCTGACTGAATCAGGCATATAAAATAAATAAGACTTATATCTTCTCTGCTTTAACTTTTTTCATATGGTGGCTTTGGAGGCTTTTCAATGAACACACAGAATTATTGAAATACACATTAAAGACACGATATGTCGTCATGCTACTTACATTACAGTAAGCTGATATTGACAAAGCAATCGAAAGCAATGGGGAATGTAGCAGTTATAGGTCTCTCATCTCAAGTTCCATTTTCTAAATTAATTTTTTTTTCAATAGGTTTTTAGGGTATAGGTGATGTTTGGTAACATGAATAAGTTCTTTAGTGGTGACTTCTGAGATTTTGGTACACCCATCACCCAAACAGTGTACACGGTACCCAATGTGTAGTCATTTAACCCTCAACTCCCTCCCACTATTTCCAAAGTCCCCAAAGTCCTTTGTATCATTCTTTTGTCTTTGCATCCTCATAACTTAGCTTCCACTTGAGTAAGAACACACAATGTTTGGCTTTCCATGTCTGAGTTACTTCGCTTAAAATAGTAGTCTCCAATTCCATCCAGGTCACCATGAATGCCATTATTTCATTCTTTTTTATGGCTGATTAGTATTCCATCATATATATACACCACATTTTCTTTATCTGCTTGTTGATTGAGGGACATTTGGGCTGGTTCCATATTTTTGCAATTGCAAATTGTGCTGCTATAAACATGCATGTGCAAGTATATTTTTAGTATAATAACTTCTTTTCCATTGAGTAGATACCTAGTAGTGGGATTGCTGGATCAAATGTCAGATGTACTTTTAGTTCTTTAAGGAGTCATTGTATTGTTTTTCATCATGGTTATACTAGGTTACTTTCCTACCAACAGTGTAAAAGTGTTCCCTTTTTACCACATCGATGCTAACATTTGTTATTATTATTATTTTTATTATGACCATAAAAATTCTAGTAGATAATATTGGAAACCCCTTCTAGACATTGGCTTATACAAAGGCTTCATGACCAAGAACCCAAAAGCAAATGCAACAAAAACAAAGATAAATAGATTTTGGACTTAATTAAACTAAAAAGCTTCTGCACAGAAAAAAAAAAAATCAGTAGCCTTAACAGACAACCTAACACACAGAGTGGGAGAAAATCTTCACAGTCTGTATACCTGACAATAATATTCAAAATCTACAAAGAACGTAAGCAAATCAGCAAGAATAAAACAAACAAACAAGCTCATCAAAAAGTGCACTAAGGACATAAATAGACAATTTGCAAAAGAACGTATTCAAATGGCCAACATCACTAATGATCATGGAAATGCAAATCAAAATCACAATGCCATACCACTTTACTCCTGCAAGAATGGCCATAATCAAATATAATATATCTTAATTTGACTTAATTTGATTTATTGAGTTGTATTTTAATATAGATTTATTGATAGTTGTGTCTTAATATAGATTTATTGAGTTGAATACTACCGGTATCTCACACAGTCTTTAAATTAATCTTGTTATCCATGTTTTATATTCCCTCTCATTTTCAGGACAATTAAGTTTGTCTAAATAAAATGGCCTTCTAATAGAAGTCTTCTATATATGACCTTCATTTATAATTTAGTCACACCAAAGAGTACCAAGAGAGCAAGCAAAGGTAACCACCAGGGCCCATTATGTCAACTGACCTCTCATAGTAACTAGCATCGTGGGGTTCTCTTTCAAATTGGAGCTCCATGAAGTTATGTTTTGAACTCTCTGGGTTCATTTGAGCAATCTTTGACTGTACTGGGTCCAGGGTAGAATTGGATCCAATAATTGGGGTTATATTCATTAAAGGCCTCAGGTGTCTGTGCCAGACAAAAATTGAGTTGGGTTCAGCAGGTAGGAAGGTTTACAAGAAGATGAAAAGTCGTGAGTATGTTAGCAGCAGTGAATCCCTCTGGGTCTGCAGCAGCTTCAGTTCTTGCCTCCCCAAAAGAAAGAATTCAACTATGAGTTATAAGGCAGAAGGAGAGACTGAGGCAAGTTTTAGAGCAAGAGTGAAACTTTATTTATAAGCTTTAGAGTGAGAACAAAAGGAAGAATATACACTTGGAAGGGGGCCAAGTGGGCGACTTGAAGGACACGTGCACAGTTTGACTTTTGACTCAGGGTTTTATATATTCACCTATTTCTGGGGTCTTGTGTTACTTTTCCCTAATTCTTCCTTTGGGGTGGGTTATATGCATGCACATGGGCCTGCTAGCACTTGGGAAGGGAGTATGCACAGTGTTTTTACTGCTTTGCATGTATGCACACCTGAGGCATTCTCCCCTTACAAGCCATGTTTCTAGAAAGTTAGATACCAGTTAAACTTCGCCACTTTGTTTCATAACATGCATACTTGATCCAACTTGCCCAACTCCTTAGATCTTATCAGGGAGCTGTTCACCAATTTCAGGTTTGTTCTATCTTTTGGGGGACCACCTTTCTCTGGTACTGGCTGTTACCAATTGTTATTTTACAGAGACAGTTAACATCTGCTGACCATCATCTGATGATCACCTGATATCTGACATTTCTGGTGTATGTATTGGGGGAACCCTCTCCTGCCCTGCTCCTCTAAGCAAGTATACAAGGAAAGTAAGATGTGTTTTGATAAGCTAAAGCTATAAAGCATCAAGACATTTTAAGTTAAGAAGAAAAAGTAAATTTTGTCCCAAAGTAGAATGATTAATTGTCCTAAAATGAGAAACGAAAAATTATGGACAAAAGTTGAATAGGTAAGAAAGTTTTAGAAAGTTTGTGGAAGTTGAATCTTGAAAATAAAATGTATGTGTAATTAAGCTGGCAAAGATTAGAAGAAAATTATGTTTTTCTAAAAAATGAGTTATATCAAAAGTACACTGATGCAAAACTAGAAATTGGTCCTATCTGTTAAAACAATATTTTTTTCATGAACTATTGGTTTGCTCTTAATAAAAAATTATAAGAAGTACTTTCTAGGCCGGGCGCGATGGCTCAAGCCTGTAATCCCACCACTTTGGGAGGCCGAGGCGGGTGGATTACGAGGTCAAGAGATCGAGACCATCCTGGTCAACACAGTCAAACCCCGTCTCTACTAAAAATACAAAAAACATTAGCTGGGCATGGTGGCGCGTGCCTGTAATCTCAGCTACTCAGGAGGTTGAGGCAGGAGAATTGCCTGAACCCAGGAGGCGGAGGTTGCGGTGAGCTGAGATCGCGCCATTGCACTCCAGCCTGGGTAGCAAGAGTGACACTCCGTCTC
>NW_016107560.1:2051935-2158216 GCF_001604975.1 Cebus imitator
AAACTGCGTCTCAAAAAAAAAAAAAAAAAAAAAAAAAAAAAAAAAAAAAAAAAAAAAAAGTACTTTCTAAGTAGTTGGCCTAGGAAACAAATATTTTGTGCTTTAACAAGATAGTTTCCTGTACTTCATGTTGTCTTTATTATATTTTCATCACTTAAGAAAACTGAGTTCTTAAATGAAGAAAAGTTTCTCTACAACAATATAATTTTATGCATTTGCCTTTCAAGTTTTATTTATCACTTTGATTAATTGTATAACTATCGTTGACAGTAAATTCTGATCCTATTTAATCAAGTGTTTTAAACATTTGCTATTTTTGATGAGCTTCTCTGAATCGCATTCTGAATTGAGTCTTTTAGTTGACCTTGAATTAACAATGGGATTTTCCAGATAAGCCTTTGGAACATTCCAGGAGAAAACATCTTCTAATAAAAGAGATATATTAAATGAATTGGACTTACCTAATATATTAAATTATATGAAAAAAAGTAAATAATAAAATGCTAAATATTTGAGTTATATTTATATGAATATGTTATTGATATGTGTTTCAGAAGTTGTATGAGGTTTACAGAAATCTAGTAGCCCTGGATTAATGTAATAAATTACACATCTAGTGAATTGGTTCATTCTCACACTGCTATAAAGGACTACCTGAGACTGGGTATAAATTTAATTGTTCTACAGGCTTAACAAGAAGCATGAGTGAGAGGTGTCAGGAAACTTGCAATCATGGCAGAAGGTCAAACTTTTATGCTCTGTTTCCCTTTTCAATGTAAGCTCCAATTTGAGACCATTTATTTCTTCATGCATATAAACAGGACTTTTAGAAACACCCAAGTCACATCATGAATGCTTCAGTGCTAAGAAATGTATTCTGCCAGATACCCTACATTATCTCTTTCATGTTCAAAGTTCCACAGATCTCTAAGATAAGGGCAAAGTGTCACCAGCCTGTTTGCTAAATAACAGCAAGGGTGATCTTTATTGCAGTTCCTATCTCCATCTGAGACCATCTCATCCTGGATTTCACTGTACATATCATTATCAGCATTTTAGTCAAAACCATTCAACAAATCTCTAGGAAGTTGCAAACTTCCCTGACTCTTCCTGTCTTTTTCTGAGCCCATGAAACTGTTTCAACCTCTGCCCTTTTCCCAGTTCCAAAGTCACTTTCACATTTTCAGGTATCTATAGTGCCCCACTATCTCAGTACCAATTTTCTATATTAGCTTGTTCTCACACCTTTATAAAGAACTACCTGAGAATGGATAATGTATGAAGAAAAGAGATTTAATTAACTCACTGTTCTGCAGACTTAACAGAAATTGGACTGGGAGGCCTCAGAAAACTTACAATCATGGCAGAAGGTGAATGGGAAGCAAGCATGTTGAGCAGATGAGAGAGAGTGAAGGAAGAAGTGCCATACACTTTCAAACAACCAGATCTCATGAGAACTTACTCACCATCATAAGAACAGCAGGAGGGAAGTCCACCATTCCATTTAGAATGGACATTAGCCTAGGTGGTTGGAGGCGTTGATGCTGAGGCCAAGGAGGGGGAGCTGGAATTGGCGATGGGACAGGGTGGACTATGTTGGGGTGTGCCTGGAACATAGGGTCTCCTAGACTGGTAAAGGGTTCAATGGGCTTGGGTGGGGGGCCTCCATGGAGTTAAGTTTTTCTTTTGAATAGTGAACAGTGTTCCATGGTCATACCCAGAGACATAAAGCTGGAGCCCCCAGGTTACACCAGAACATTAAATAAGAAAACCACAAGAAAGATAATTTGACAGTTTTTAGACAAATTTAACATTATTCTCTTAATTATCAATTATTTTGTTATCCAACTGCATAATAATTCATTAATAGAGCCTTAGGCAAATATTATTAGTGCTTCCCTACTGGTGACCCCTAATGCACAAGGCAACCTACAGGGAGCTGTCTGTTTTTACTCCCCAGGATATATTTTCATCTGTGGAGGATGTAATAATCAACCATACATGTCTCAAATGTGAAAAATACCGGGCCAGTGTGGATTTGGGATTCTAAAGGTAACACTGTGACCCCATAGCCAATTGCAAACTAAACACCTCTAAATTTATACTATAGAAAAAAGTGAAATTAACCCAGGCAAAAATCATTCTAAATGGGAATGTTTTGGTAGAATGCTCCTTCCCTGGGTTGGCATAAATGCAAATGGAGGTTATGATTAGAACTCTGTATCAAATATTAGCTACTATAGCTGAATCTACTGAAAAGCTGTAGTTGTTCAGAAAACTTCTTTAAATTATCTTGATAATGTTATTTTATATAACAAGATTGTTTTAGACTACTTTGGCTGAACAAGGGGGAATTTGTGATAGCTAACACCTCCTGTTGCATTTGGATAAATACATCTGGTATGGCAGAAACTCAGTTGCAAGAAATCAACAAACAAGCTACTTGGTTAAAACAAGGAGGTTCCTCTTGTGGCTCATGTTTATATATTTGATTTTGATCAGCTCAGTTCAAGGGGGCTCCTGTTAAGGAGTATACTTCAGTCTCTTAGCATTATCCTCCTGATAGACAACATAAGGGTCTCCCTCATGCATCATATTGTCTCAAGAGTCTTAAACGCTCATATGCTGCCATCTGTTAAATGTCAAATGGTCTAACTATGGTTAGAATAATGATGACACAAGAGAACATGAAACATTCAGCTGACCTAATGTGAATAGTTGTGAATTCTATACTGAGGCAAACAGAGAGTGCATTAATGACTGAGGTTTTAATCGATCTCTCAAAATTGAGAGGCTGACCAAAAGGGGGAAATAGTTAAATTAAATTTGCCCTAATGTTGCCTTTGTGTATGGCAAATTTTAACCTAACTTATTGTGTAAACCATTTGTAACCTAATTTAAGGGTATATTTTTGAAACAAGTAGCTGAATCCTAGCTGTCAAGCTTTCAGACAATCACAGGCTGCCGACTGACCAGACCATGTCCATATAAAGCAGATGCTTAGCTGGAAAAATCAAGCTGTTTCCTTATCTTACTTCCCTTTTCCATCTATAAATACTGGCTGCCCATGTTGCTGTGTGGAGCTCTCTGAACTTTTACTGGTTCAGAGTGCTGACCAACTAATGAATTGTCTGCTCAAATATGCTCTGTTAAATTAAAATTGTCTAACATTTTTCTTTTAACTCATATTATTATACATTTTCTAAAATCTAGAATGTACAACACAAAGAATAAACCATAATGTAAACTATGGACTGTAGGTAATTGTAATGCAACTTTTTAGGTTTTATTGATTGTGGCAAATGTACCATGGAAGTGACTGAAATATTGACCATGGAAGCGACTGTTCATGTGAAGGGACAGAGAGAATATGGGAAATCTTTGTACTTTCTTCTTAATTTTTTCTGTGAACCTACAACGGTTCTAGAAAATATCATCTTAAAACAAATACTTTTCATTGAGCAGGGCTCAGTCTCTGACTGCAAGCTTTTATTTTCCTTTTATGTATGTTTTATTTTATTTTGTTTTATCCTGCAAACAAATGTTATTAGGTCCAACAACTGAAGTTAGGCTAGGCAGGGTCTTGCTTTTCAGCTCTCCTGTGCCTCTTGTGGCTTCAGACTGCTATTACTTCTTGCTCCGATTACTATTCTTGTCCTGCAATCTGTCTTCCATATAACTGTAAATTTAATGCATTTTAATTGTAGTATTATGGCTATGTCTTCTGTTATGAATATTCTTCCACTAATTATTTGTGTAGCTAATACCCCACCTCCTTCAAGTTTTTCTTAAATCTTATCCCAGTGAAAGGTCACCTGGTCATCACATTTAAAACTGCAACTACTCTCCTTCTCACTCCCACTGACATTACTCTCCTTGTTTTTTTCTATAGCTCTTTAATCTTCTAACATAATGTACATGTTGCTTGTTTATTATATCTATTATTTAGTGTTCTCAGTAGAATGACAGTGCAAGGAAGGCAGATATACTTTTTATTTACTGATATAAACATCCCAAAGAGTGCTTGACACAGAGATTTTCGATAAATATTTGTTAAATAAATTAATACATGAAAATATTGTTATCTCATGAAGGAATCTTTAGTAAATAGAATTGCTCCGTGACTGGAATCAAAAGCCTGATAGTTACAGAATGACCTACCATACATGTTTAAAACCAAAGTATATAAGACTTGGTGAGGTAGAGGAAAACAGAAAAAAATCCTAAAACAAATTTAAAAATCTTATATACCTTTTGTTCTCAATATTCAGATTTAATTTTCAAAGAAATATTTTTTATTTTAAATTGACATAATCTTGTATTTATTGTTTATGTTATGATGTTTTAAGGTGTGATTGTACACACACGCACGCACGCACGCACGCACGCGCGCGCGCACAGAATTTCACTCTTGTTGACCAGGCTGGAAGCAATGGCACAATCTTGGCTCACTGCAATCTCGGCTCACTGCAATCACCAAATAAATATAATTCTAATATAGAAGATATAGATTCCTCTCGTGGCTCATTTTTTACATATTTGATTTTGATCAGCTCAGTTCAAGGGGGCTCCTGTTAAGGAGTATAGATTTATCTATTCTAATATAGTAGAATAGATAAATCTGAGTAACTAAAATATGTATTACCTCACATAGATATTTTGGTGGTGAGAACATTTAACATCTATTCTCATCATTTTCAAGAATAATATACAGTATCATTAACTATAATCACAATGCTGCACAATAGATCTCTTGATCTTATTCTGCCTGTCTACCTATAATTCTGTATCCTCTGACCAACATTTTTCCAACCCACACTCTCCCTAATCACCCAGTTTCTGGTAACTACCATTTGATGACTTCTTTGTTAGGGTTTATTTTTAAATAAAACATTACTCCTAACATCTAACAAAATACAAAAATTTAGAAGTTATATTTAATTTTTACCAGAAAATTATATGCACAATGTATAAAAATAAATATGGATGTATGTGTATATGTATATGTATATGGATGTGTGTGTATATATATGTGCACACATATATATGCACACACAAATAAAACAAATGTGTGCATGTGTGTATGTAATATTAAAGCAGTAGTGAAACTAATTTTTCTAAACTAATGTTACTGTCTTGTCATCACAATTTTTAATGAGTTTTGAAATTTTATACATCACCAACATTTTTTAATGCCTATTATTTTATAAATTAAAATATTCATTTTCAAAAGTAAAATATTGGGCCAGGCGCAGTGGCTCATGCCTGTAATCTCGGCATTTTGGGAGGCCGAGGTGGGTGGATCACCTGAGGTCAGGAGTTCAAGACCAGCCTGGCCAATATGGTGAAACCCCATCGCTAGTAAAAATACAAAATTTTAACTGGGTGTGGTGTTATGCACCTATAATCCCAGCTACTTGGGAGGCTGAGGGAGGAGAATCACTTGAAGCAGGGAGGTGAAGATTGCAGTGAGCCGAGATTGTGCCATTGCCTCCAGCCTGGTCAACAAGAGTGAAACTCTGTCTCAAAAAAAAAAAAAAAAGTAAAATGTTAGTCTTTAGTTCTTTTGTGGTATATTTGAGTATTGACAATAATAATGGCAGATAGACATTTAATTTGAAAAAGAACAATAGTTTACCATTTGCCATGTAATAATTATTTAGCTTAACTTCCCCTAATTTGAAGTAAATCTATTTACATTGATTTTATTTTAAAAGGTTAGATTGACACTTTTATTTTGTATAAAGGTGTTCTTTGATAAGGCCAAGAGAAAAATTATAAAATGCATGCAAGCCAACAAGCCATTCATTTTACTCCATGCACAAAGTGAATGCAGTACTTTGCCACCTACGTTGCACAACTAGGCCTATATGGATGTATCAGTACGAGCAATTTAGTCTGAACTAATGCAGCCACTTGGGGGTAAAAGAGCCACAGAAGTAATGTTCACAGTTTTTTAGAGAACTTGCTGGATTATTAGGTGGAAGGTATGAAGGAAATCTGATTTTTTTAGTATATTTTCTCATAACATTGCTAATATAGGTTAAAAGAATAGAAGTGATTTTATATATATAACTTCTCATTGCAGAAAACGTCATTTTAAAAATTTAGAATGTTGAATATAGATGTTCTAGTCACATAATTGCATTGCAGAAAAATTGTTGGTAAACATATTACTGCCTTGGATTAATAATTCACTATTTTCTTATATTTAATTATATACTTTAAAATATTAATGAAATTAAAATTTATTGTTTATCACAATACATCTATTGTAGACATCTTTCTTTTACTCTTTCTATTAACTTCCAAGAAATAAGCATATGTTTTTAACTTTGCACTAGGTATCTATCTGTTTTTGCTATTTTTGTTATCCAGGCACTAAAAGAGTTAGAAATGGACTAAGTCATTTAAAAATAATTTGAAGAGAGTTGAATAACCAAAATGACGGCATGTCTAAATGTTTTTAATGTGCAAGTTGATATTTAATATAACATTGGTATTTGAATATCCATAGTGTAAATAACCAAAATATATTCAGATGGAGTTTGGTCAATCAGATACATTGCCTTTCCTATTTTTAAAAAAAATTTTTGATAGTTTTTAATACAGTCAGTCTCTGGAAGAGCTTGCACACTGGAGAGGCAGCCTGTGATGGAATATTTATGTCTGTTCTTCCATTCTCTTTCCCTCAAGATTCTCACAAAGAGTAACTGGGAATAATACCCTTCTTTCACGCAGCTTGTACCCAGAAGGATAAACACACTTATAATCATTTAAGCATCAGCCTACAATACCACTGCATTAAAGAGAGCAGCATCTCTTTAATAGTTTATGGTTATTCTGAATAGATTCTGAGGACAAAAAAAGTGACTCTAGGTTAGGCCCTAGTCATTTTCTTGCATAGGCATTGCTGAAAGAAGAACATTTAGCAGTTTCTGATTTAAAAATATAATTAATGATGTTCAGAATGTTACATAATTTACTTGGAAAATTTTGTAATTTTCAGAAACTAGAAGATTTTAGAAGATGAACTTGCATAAAAGACAGATGGCTTCATAACCAGTGCCTCCTACATCATTGCCCTATAGCATTATAAGAAAGTAAGTCACCACTAAATTTTGTTTAATTCACAATGTTCAAAATAATTGTTAAAATTAGGAATTTGACTGTTGAAGATTTTAAAATAATTGCAGAGTACATTTAATATAATTTAATTGAGCAAGAGAAAAGAAAAAATATCATAAATCAGGCAGGTCCAAGAATCATAATAGATTCAGAGAGATTCCCCGGACTGTCGCATGGTCAAATATTTGTGAATAGAAAAAG
Organism: Cebus imitator; assembly: GCF_001604975.1. Classification (NCBI taxonomy): domain Eukaryota; kingdom Metazoa; phylum Chordata; class Mammalia; order Primates; family Cebidae; genus Cebus; species Cebus imitator. Next base: position 2,059,265 of record NW_016107560.1, read on the forward strand.
TAAAGTAACATATAGAAAATGGAAGTGAGGTACAGAAACAGTTGGATTGGTTACAGCTCATCATTTGACTTATTTCAGCACTGTTTGAACATTTGGCCATCTGTGAGTGGTTGAAGTATTGCTGCTGTGATTGGCTGAGACTCCACTATGATTAGAGCTGCATACTCCTAAATTAGGTTTTTAGTTTGCTGCCCTACTAAGTTGGTTGTGGTTTGTATAGACGGTCTTAAGTACGTAAGCATGGAAGCCTTTTCAGGCAAAATTTTAGTTTGATTTAACAAATCTATGGTGGTGATTATTAGGGAAATATAATTAAAAACCAAACCAAATACCCTCCCAACACAGAAAATATCTTTAGAAAAGGAGAAGAGAAACAAAATCATTTATTATTAAATGAACATTTAAGTAGAATGTGATGTGAATCACAGAAAATCCACTCAAAGTTTGCAAAGACAGAAAGAAATCTCACTATTTTATACAGCCAAGAAGATACAACCCATTAAATACATGTTCTCAAGATAAACAATAAATAACTACCTCTCAGATGAGACTATGTAAAGCACCATTTGCCACATACAGTTTATTCTAAATTTACTTGATAATTGGAGTTACCACCTGTGTTAGCTATTTGGCTTTATCACCCCCAAAATAAACTTTTTAAAATCTTCATGACAAGAGCTAGTTTTGCAACTTGAAGGCAATCTCAGCCAGAGTTAGGTTCCTTTCTTCCCACAGACAGAAAGAATAGGACCACTATCTTCCTTGATTATGATGTTTCAAAGTGATGAAATGTCATAATCAATGAAAGACAACACTTGTTCTTAAAGCTTGCAAGAGGTTTATTTAGCTTTCCACAAAATCTACATACATTTCCAAGAAACAGAGGAATAACTTAGAAATTCAAATTTTCCAAAGCAAATAAGAAGAAATCAATAGGGAGAATTAATGATCTTTTATTTGTATTTGTTCTTGTGTAACATAAGTCCTATTTATTTAGTTCATCTCCAAAGTTACTTTCGAAATTAAGGTTCAATTTTTAAGTACACACACACACACACACACACACACACGCACACACATACACACACACCACATTCATCCTAGAACATTCGATCCTAAGGTTACCTGTTTGTTAAGATCATACCTAATGTGGACTTAAAATCCAAAGTAAAACTATCCCCCATTTTTTCTATTTCAGTTGTACACATCATTCATTTTAAAGATGCCTTGGATCTCAATTTCCTCTTGTGACTGCTACAATGAACGAGAACAAATGCTCAGTAGGGCATGCTTTCTCATGCCTTTAATATAGTCCTTCAATTTTCGGGCATGCAGGAGCTAAATTTCAATTTTCTTACATCATATCAGCAGGGTACTTAGAACTACGGCTGCATATCAACACTCATTCTAATACATCTCATTCCAAATGCATTCTGGAGGCATGATATTATCTGATCTTTTATATTATCATCTTAAGTAATCATGCATGAGTTAGATTTTTTTCTATTTTAAAACTGCTTATATAATTTTTTTAAATATATATCTTATTTAGATTTTTGCAGTAGTATTTTAATGGAGTTTTCAATGCCAAAATAGACTGTATGAAATGATCCTTTCAGTTTTTCCTTGGCACCAATTTCCCATTCCATTGCTTCAGAATAACATAGTCTTTGCATAATGGCTTACTACTGTACCATTTCACTGTTTTACGGCTAAGGAATTTAACTTTAGCTCTGCGATTTTGGTTCTGCAGAGATTGCAACTGTTACGTCCCCTTGCATTGATTCTGACAATTCCAATTAAACTTGTTTGTTTCATGCAAGACTTCTCTTAAGAAAATCCTTTCAAGTAGTAAATTGTCTTTTTGTCATTAATGAGGAGGATAGTTATTTAATCCCTTATGATTTCCTCTGCCTCTCTTTCTCTTTCCTCTTTCTTTCCCTTTCTCTTTCTCTCTTCTTCCCTCTTACAATTTTTTGAGTTTTCCATTTTCTCATTTTCTATATTTTATTTTGTGTTTATTTGAAATATTTTAGACATAATTTGCAGTTAAGCTCACCCATAGTACATGAAACATTATAATAAAACTAATGACATTAATTTTAAAATATAGTTTACAATACTTATGATCTACACAAGATGTAAAGTATAATATAACCATAACATCTATATCCAACAGACAATATAAGAAAAAGTATTAACAATACTATGTATTCCTTTCTAATTATATTATTCTTCTAGCTTCCCAAAGGTAATTGCTAGAAGAAATTATCATTCTACTTGAACCTTTTTACATTTTCTTGTGTATAACACTGTAACTGATTATCAAAAAGTGTGTATGTGTATAATTATTCTGCCTCTTGAGTATAGAATATTTTATACTTATCTCTGTGAGAATCATTTATGTATAAACTTATAAAACAAATGGCTGTAACCTATTTCTTTTTATTGCTCATTGGGATTTCATTAAATGAGTAAAGTGTATATAATTAGCCTTAAAATACACCCTTAGGATCATTCCATGGTTTACTGTTAAATGTAATGGTACTATTAACATTGTCATACATTTTATTATGTGTATTTGAAAGGTTTCTGAAGTAAAAAATCAGAAAAAGAAATTGAAAAAGAAATAAAATATTTATTCACTTATTCAATGTAGGTAAGTCTAACATATTTTTCTTTAAAACTTTATCATTAAAAGTCTTCTCTATATCAGGAATATTACAGAAAACAATTTTTTAAATATAAATTATAAAGCTATGGTAAATAAACTTCTATACTAAAGAGCTTTTCCTCTTTCATTAGAATTCAAGCTTTTCTTATCTGTTAACTAGTACTCAATTGCAGATCAACTCAATTACAGATTCCAGTTTGGTTTAAACAAAACAAGCTTTCTACACAGTTAAAAAATGTTTTATTTTCATTTTTGTTTAGACATTCCTCGGTATCTATTAGGACTAAATAAATCTAGTATATGCACATAATAATCAATTTACTTTCAAATTTTTCCAAGAAAAGGGAGGAAGAATGAAAAAGAAGAAGAAGAAAAAAGAAAAGCAATGAGAGACAGCTTTAGACATATTTAAATTATCATTGTAAAATGCTAATTATTTTCCTCCTGTAAGGAGTGAACAAAGGTTAAATACAGGTACTCCATTATGAGACAATCACACAAAGAGAGTTATTATAGCTGTTTTAAATAATTTTGTCTCAGTTTTAGACAGACATATAATCCCTTAACTGGGGTTTCTTCCCATTTTCTTCAAAGGTGGCTCAAATGAACAATCTTGCCCATGTCAACCTAATAAGAAAGTTAAGCAAGGCTGCCAGTTAAGCAAGAATACTAGATAAATATGGAAAAATAATTAGCATTTCTAAACACTAGAAATCATAATTCGTATAATTGAAACAAAATAGATTTAAAATATTTAAACATTTGGAATATTTTAATATTGTCTCATTTGGGTTTTGGGGTAGAGAACTAAAGATGACATGAAATCATCTTAATTTGGGGAGAATGCGTAGTACTTTAATTCATATTTGCTGGTAGTAAGTTTGGAGTGGATCACACTTGCCAATTAATGAATTAGTTTTACATGGAAAACAATATTTATAGTAATTTAGAAGCACTTGAATTTATAAATCCTCATAATTCTGTGATGATGTTTAGGAAAGTGCAATAATACAAAGTGAGAGAAGTGAAAAGCCATAATTAGCAATAGAAAGTAATTTATTGCTGCTCAAATATTTCAAAAGGTGATTTTAAGTACTTTACTTTTCCTAAATGGATATATGACCATAGACTAAGAATTGATGGTTTTGCCTAGAAAATGGATTGTAATCACTAACTTTGAAATAAACTTAATATCTAAATTTTTATGGAAAAGTGTTTGGAAAAAGTTAGGGAGGTTTTACTCCATAGAAAACAACAATGCAGGAATTGTCCAGGGACAACTGAGCATTGCCTCTGAATTCTTGCCCCTGTAGCATAATTGGCTCACTTCTATAGAGGTTACTTGAAAACAAGATCTTCATATTTGTAAATGATAACTTTTATAAACATCAAGAACAGCAAAAGTAACTATTAACAGAGTAAACAGACAATATACAGAATGGGAAAAAATATTTCCCAGCCATGAATCCCACAAAGGTCTAATATCCAGCATGTATAAGGAACTTAAACTAATTTACAAGGGACAAACAAACAGCCTTGTTAAAAGGTGGGCAAAGGACATGAACAGACACTTTTCAAAAGAAGACATCAATGGTAGACTGAATAAAGAAAACGTTGTGCACATACACTATATTATACCATGCAGCCATAAGAAAAGAATGAGATTTTGTCCTTGGCAGGAACATGGATGGAGCCAGAGGCCATTATTCTTAGTAAACTAATGCAGGAACAGAAAATCAAATACTGCATGTTCTCACGTGTAAGTGGGAGCTAAATGAAAACACATGGACATAAAGAGAGGAGCAACAGAAACTGGAGCCTGTAAGAGGATGGAGGCTGGAAGGAGGCAGAGGAGCAGAAAAAGTAACTATTGGTTACTAGGCTTAGTAGTGGCGTGACGAACTAATCTGTACAACAAATCCTGATGACACAAGTTAAAACAAACTTGCACCTGTACCCTTGAACCTTAAATAAAAGTATAAAAACCAGGACAAAACAAAAGGAGTATAGTCTTCAATATTAAAGTTCAGTGACATAGGCTGAATGTGGCATTTTATTAATACTGGCTGTTTTATAAAACAACAGCCTACCCAAGGGAACCAAAGGGAAGAAGACATTTCTCATGATATGTTATAATTAATTTATCCTACATAGTTGCCTATCTCTGATTAAATTCTATATCTTTGAAGGAGAAAAGTGTCACACTTATGACACTGTGTGTTGTCCCTTTCTGATAACATATGATATGCTAATTTAGCACTAAAACTGCTATTACTGAAAGTAATCCAGAGTTACAAGTTTAGGCCTAATATAAGTCAAGTTTAGTGAAAATTTTCAAATATTAAGTACAGTATACATATATATATATTCCAAAATTTTAACAAATTTTATAAATAAAATGAATAAGATTACTTGGTATTCATATACAATTGACAGACATTATTGATGTTATAACACAATTATTGATTCTAATTGAATTCAATAATACAGCTTTTATTTAAATAGTGCTATAAATTCCAATTAATAAAATGTTTCCCACAAATTAAAGAAACTTATAAGCAATATTGTTAGAATAATTATAACAATTGGCATTTCTATATATTTTACATTATTAAATTTGGCTCTTAAGTACTTATGCCAATTTGAACTAGTCCTGAAAAATATTTTGTGAAAAATATAAGTGGAGTACCTTATAATCATATTCTTTCTATAATGGTTTACAGTAGAATTTTATTGTATATCTCAGTAGAGATTCTAATAATGGTATTCAGAACAGATATTCTTTCAACAAAAACAATTAGAATCTACATGTCCTTAATTAGCAACATGTTGCTTGGCTTTTTTTCTCCCCATTTATTTATTTTATTGCATTTTAGGTTTTGGGGTACATGTGAAGAACATGCAAAATTGTTGCATAGGTATACACGTGGCAGTGTGATTTGCTGCCTTCCTCCCCGTCACCTACATCTGGCATTTCTTCCCTTGCTATCTCTCCCCAGCTCCCCACCCCCCACCATCCCTCCCCTATTTCCCCCCAACTGACCCCAGTGTGTAGTGCTCCCCTCCCTGTGTCCATGTGTTCTCATTGTTCAACACCCGCCTATGAGTGAGAACATGCGGTGTTTGATCTTCTGCTCTTCTGTCAGTTTGCTGAGAATGATGGTTCCCAGGTTCATCCATGTCCCTACAAAGGACCCAAACTCATCGTTTTTGATGGTTGCATAATATTCCATGGTGTATATGTGCCACATTTTAGCAATCCTTAGCATCCAACATACAATCTACTTTGAAATTAATGCAGTATTGTGACAAGATTACTTTAAAATTAGTTGTGGGATCATCAGAGTTAAATTTCAGTTTGTCACATGAGGCAATATATTTCTTCTTTAACAAACTCAATTTGTTCTAACTTTAACTCCTGACATAACTTCATCAAGTGAAGATCATACCATTTTTTTTATATAGACGTTTGTCTTGGATGTGTCATTTAACAGTGATGACAGTCCATTGACTTGGAAGAAAACACTTTACATTTTTTATTAATATAAAACAAAATATATTGTCAAAATTATAAATAAATAACAATATTTTCATAGGTGTTTGGACTCACCATCTATTTCTAAATATTTCTTTAATTATGTACAAGTTCTATGGGATATAATGCAACCTCCCAGAAAATAATTTTTTCATTGGTTAAAGATGACTTGTACATTTCTTAGAATGCTTGTTCTTAAAAATAAGAAGTGCATTATGAAATGTTATGTTACCAGGCATTCCAAAATATTCATGGCATGTGAACATACTGATTCCTTTTGCAATGACTTACATTCCAATAGAAATGGCAATAGAACAAATGTAGATACTTAAAACCCTAAGCTCACCCAGACTTTGCCACGTTCCTGATACCTGAAGTGGAGATCCATGTTTTTCCTTACATTACTTAATTTATTCTTCTTCACATGTTGAAGGTATGGCAAATTGTAAATACATACATATTAAATCATTTGTTCAGACAAAAACTTAGAATCACAATTTTCAACTGCACATCTTGGGAAATATCCAAAAATACTTTATATAATTCATGAATATATATCATAAGGCAATAAATAGTATTATTAGAACAATAATTATCATTAATTCAAGGTAATTACAAATTCATCAAATTTGATAATCCATTTGGCCTTTAAACCTTTAACACATTAAATTTCAGTAATTATGTTTTATATTAATCTTAAGGGTCACATGAGTATTGCATTCAGATATCATCATCATCATCATCATCACCATCATCAACTATTATTTTAAACAAGAGAACATTGGGACATACGCATAATGAAAGCAATAAGACACCATTAAGTATACTAAGATGTAGAGAGGTATGATCAATGTTGTGTTTGGAAATATTCCTCTAGCTGAAATAAGAAGAATAAATTAAAAAGGGATAGGCCTGAAATTGGGTACAGTGGATTGGAGGCTCATGAGCTAAGTAATCAGGGCTATAACTAGCATAACTTAAACAGAAAAATTTTCAGTAAAAAAAGGTGATTTTAAAAAAAAAAAAAAAAACAGAAAACAAGAGTAAAATTAAAAAAAAAATACTTGAGACACAAAGAAACTTTAACCTCTTTATAATTGTGTTAAAAATTAAACTGACTAAATAAAGCCTAGAACTTATTTGGCAAACGAAGGCCTGCAAGAACAGGCAGCTACCTGTTGTTATAAATAGTTTTATTAGAACACTAGTAGTAACACCCATTAGTTTATGTATTGTCCATGGCTGCTTTTGAGCTGTAAGGGCAGTGTTGAGTGTTGTGACAAAGACCACATGTCAATGAAATCGAAAACACTTTTTATTTGCCCTTTACAGAAAAAGTATACTGAAGATAAAATGTACAAATTTTTAGAAATATTTTACTGAAGTTTTCTAATTTTCCTAATTTGTATGTTAGACTCTTCAAAATCCTGTATATATAAAGCTAATCTGAATTAAGGAGTTTTATTTTTGTATATTTTCTCTTCCCTCCCTTCCTCCCTTCCTCCATTCCTCCCTTATACAGTTCCCCCTTTCCTTCCTTCCCTTACTCCTCCACCTCCACTTTCTTTCTTTCTTTCTTGAACCGGCCAGTAAGACATTTTGATCTGACCTAGACAGCACCTTGAGTAACATTTCTCACAACATTCACATCAATGAATTTTGCAATAAAAATTGTAAGCTTTTTAAAAAATTCTGATTAACTTTTTTACAGCAATTCTGTTAAGTCTAAACTTTGCTTCATTTACATATATTAGCTAAAGTTTAAATGGATATAACTCTGAGAAGAATTTATCAAAGAACACATCAACTAATAGTCTTAGTAGTTAACAATGATTTTGTAACTATGACACTAATTGAGCTTTACAAAGTACTTCAGACATTTATAAAGTTACAAGAAAAGCATTAAATGACATAAATACTAAAAGACTTTGGGCTCAATGGAATAAAAGTTGAACTTTTCCATTAATTGTCTGCCAGGCACTTTTATCTCCCAATCAAAAATAAAGGTAGAATTAAGTATCAAAAAATAAAATGAAAAAGAAATCATTTTGATAATATATTTTATAAACCTGAATGGATAATCCACAGTCTTATTTTTTACACCTTGTATTTCTGTTTATTCTAAAAATCACAGAATCTCTTATTTCTCACACTGGCTTATTTATTAGGTTGCTAAATTGCTAAAACTTAGAGGCATTTGATTACAAAAATTTTAGCTAAAATCAGTTTTTTTTAAAAATTGCATTGTGAAATACAACTGTCTAAATGCAACATATAATGGAGTTAAACAGTTTAAAGAAGAATAAAAGTCTTGTATTATTGCTTGTAACTTAAGAGAGAGAATATTATTCATACCAAAACCATAGGTATTCCACATGGATTCACCCATTTCTTCATGCTTTTGGTAACCATTTTCCCAATTTTTTTGTTTAATTTTTTAAAGTTCTTTTAATAGTTTTACCATATACATGCCATATGTATTAATATTATTCAGTTTTCCAAGTTTTAAAACCTTTTATAAAGGCATTTGTAAAATTTCTGTGCTTTTTTATCCAATATTTGTTTTATATTTATTTGTTGTTTTTATTATTTCACCGATATTTATTTCATCCAACATTCATTTTGATGAGTGTAGTTGCACTTTAACTTTTTATCAAAATAAAAATCATTTATACTACTATAATAATTTATATTTATCCATTCTATAGTTGTTGAACACTTATTTTTTATTTTTTAAACATCTATGTAAAATTATATGAATATTCTCTACATGCCTTCTGGTACAAAGCACAAAAATCTCTCTAGATTGAGTGCTGGAAGTAAACGTTCTTTGTTGAAGAGTAAGTGCATGTTAACTTTTCTAATTATACTAAGTGAATTATGTTAGAAAATATGGATTTTTTAATTGTGTTCCACATAAATTTTTTATTGTGCTCCAGGAGCACTCTCTAGGAAAGAGCACCCTCTGTGGAAAATTTTAAGTGGAGAATCAAGTTATCTGTATGTTATAATGTCATCAGATTTTCTATTTCTCTTTATTCTATTTTGTCAATTTGTACATTTCAAGGAGTGTGTTCATTTTGCCTTTGTTTTACACTCATTATAATATCCTCCTTTGGCAGCGTTGATTCATTTGTAGTTATTCAATTTTACATTGACAATATTGTGTTTTTTATTTTTCCTCCTTCCCCATCCTTCTCCTAAACTTTCCCTTCTGTCTTGCCCTCTCCACCATCTCATTACAAAATCTGTTCTTTGTCTATATTTTCTTTTATTGATACAGTATTTTACAAATTTATGAGGTACACATGAGTGTTACATGCAGAAAATGTATAATGACCAAGTCAGGTTATTTGGGGTACCCATCACCTTGAGTATTTATCATTTCCATATGTTGATATCATTTCAAGTCCCCTCCTCTAGTTACTTTACAAAATACAAAATAGTGTTGCTTATTACAGTTAGCATATTCAGATTTCAAATATTAGAAGTTATTTCTTCTATTTAACTGTACGTTCATACCCATTAACCAAATTCTTTTCATTTTCCCACTCTCAGCCACCCACTCTTCCCAGTCTCTGGTGTCTATCATTCTATTCTCTGTATCCATAATGTCAAGTATTGTAGCTCCTACTCATGAGTGAGAACATATGATATTTGTCTTTATATGGTTGGTTTATTTCACTTAACATAATAACCTCCAGTTCCATCCATGTCTCTGTAAATGACATAATTTCATTATTTTTGTGGCTGAATAGTATTCCATTATTTATATATATCACATTTAATTTATCAATTCATGTGTTGATACTTAGGTAGAATTCATATTTGCTATTGTGAGTAGTTCTGCAATAAATATGCAAATGCAGATATTTCGTTGATGTACTGATTTATTTTCCTTTGGATAAATATTCAGTTATGAGATGACTGGATCACATGGTTGTTCTTTTTTAAGTTTTCATATGGTAGTTCCATATGTTTTTCCATAGTAGTAGTACTAGTTGTACTAATTTAAAGTCATACCTACAGTGTATAAGAGCTCCTCTTTCTTCAAATCTTCAGCAGCATCTTTTTTTTTTTTTTTAATAGCTAGTCTAACTGGGGTGAGAGGATACTTCATTGTGGTTTTGATTTGTATTTTCTTGACAATTAGAGATGTTGAACATTTTTTGATATACTTATTGGTCATTTGTATGTGTCTTTTGACAAATGCCTATTCATGTTGTCTGCCAATTTTCAAATGGCATTGTTTGGGTTTTTTTTTATTTTTTATTTTTTTAAACAACTAACCTGCTTGACTTTCTTATTTATTCTGAATATTTGTCCCCTGTCAAATGAGTAGTTTACAATTATTTTACCTCACTGAAGAGGTCATCTTTCATTCTGTTCATTGTTTCTTATGCTGTGCAGTATCTTTTCAGTTTAATATAATTCCATTTGTAAATATTTGTTTTTGTTGCCTGTGCTTTTGAGATCCTAGCCATAAAATCTTTGCCTAGACCAATATCCTGAAGCATTTTCCCTGTATGTTTTTCTAGTTATTTTATCATTTTAGGTCTTATGTTTAAGTTTTTAAACAGTCTTGAGATGACTTTTGAATATGTCGAGAGACAGGGGTCTACTTTCATTCTTCTGCAAATGGTTCTCCATTGTTTCCTGAACTGTTTATTGAGGAGTCTGTTCTTTCTCTGGTGTGGGTTTTTGATAAACTTGCTGAAGATCAGTGTAAATATGTGGATTTATTTATCAGTTTTCTATTTTGTATTACGTTTCGTTGGTCTATTTACCTATTTTATACCTATTTTAAACCACTACCATGCTGTTTTTGTTACTATAGCATTGTAATATATTTTGATGTCAGGTATTGTGATGCCTCCAGGTTTTGCTTATTTTTATTTTCTTGAGAACAATATTTTGTTTCCGCTTTTGCTTATTTTTGTCATTGCAGCACAAGATGACTTAGATATTTTTCAGTTCCATACAAATTTTATAATGTTTTCTATTTCTGTGAAGAATTACATGGATATTTTGATAGGGATTGCAATACATATCAGCATGGTATGTCTTCCTATTTTTTTGTGTATCCTTTACTTTGTTTTATTAGTGTTTTGTAGTTTTCTTTCTAGAGCTCTTTGAACCCCTTCATAAAATTTATTCCTAGTGTTTTTTACAGCTATTGTAAATAGGATTACTTTCTTTATTTATTTTCTATTTCATTATTGGTGATTTTTGTATGTTGATTTTGTGTCTTGCAATTTTATTAAATTTGTTTATCAGTTCTAACAGGTTTTTGGTGGAGTCTTTCTTTTCTTAAAATATAAGATCATATCTTCTCCAAAAAGGAACAGTTTCATTTACTCTTTTTCAATTTGAGCACCTTTAAGTTCTTTCTTTTACTTGATCACACTGGCTATACTATTCAGTACAATATAGGAATGGTGAAATTGTGCATCTTGTATTATTTCAGTTCTTAGAGGAAAGGCTTTCAACTTTTCCGCATTCACCATAATATTAGCTATGGGTCTGTCGTATATGGCCTTTATTTTTATTTTTTAATTTTTTTAGGGGGACAGGGTCTCAATCTGTTACCCTGGCTGAAATACAGTAGTGTGATCATGGCTCACTGTGGTCTTGATCTCTGAGGCTCAAGCAATCCTGCCGCAGTGAAGTGGCTGGGACTACAGGTGTATGCCACCACACTCAGCAATATTTCAGGTCTTTTTTGTTTGTGTTTTTGTTTCTGTTTTGTGGAGACAGGGTTCTACTATGTTACTCAGGTTGATCTCAAACTCCTGGGCTTAAGCAATCCTTCTCTCTCTCCTTCCCAAATGTCTAGTATTACAAGCATGAGAGAGAGAAGGCTTGCTTAAGCCCAGGAGTTTGAGATCAACCTGAGTAACATAGTAGAACCCTGTCTCCACAAAACAGAAACAAAAACACAAACAAAACCGTATATGACCTTTTTTTTTTTGAAGTATATTTCTTCTTTGCCTAGTGTGTTAAGTTGTTATCATGAAGAGGTGATAAAGTGTAACAAATATTTTTACTGCCTTTTTTGAGATGATTATATGATTTATGTCCTTCATTCTGCTGATATGAGATATCACATTTATTGACTTGCATATGTTGAATCATCCTTAAAGTTCTGGGATAAATACCACTTGATCATGGTTTATTACTTTTTTCAGGTGTTGTTGGATTCCATTTGCTAGTAGGTTGTTAAGGAATTTTGCATCTATGTTCATCAGAGATATTGGTATGGTTTTATATTACTTTTTAATTTATTTTGAGCTTTCGGATCAGGGTAATTCTGGCCTCATAAAATGAGTTAGGGATAATTTCCTCCACATCAACTGTCTGGATAATTTGAGAACGATTAATATTAGTTATTTTTGTGTCAGGTAGAATTCAGCAGTGAATATTTCTGGTCCTGAGTTGTTTTTGTTGGGAGACGTTTTACTACTGATTCCATTTTGCTAATTGCTTTTGGTATATTTAGGTTTTCTATTTATTTCCGATTCAATTTTGTCATGTTGTATATTTCCAAAACTTTATCATTTTCCTCTAGATTTTCCAGCTTTTTTAGCATAGATTTGTTCATAATAGTCTTTGAGGATCATTTGTATTTTTGTGGTATCAGTTGCAATGTTCCCTTGTTTATTTCTGATTTTGTTCATTTGTGTCTGCTTTTTTCCAAATCTTAGTCTAGCTAGAAGTTTGTCAATATTTTTCATTTTTTCAAAAACCAAACTTTTCATTTTGTTGATCCTTTGTGTTTTTTTCAGCCTCTATTTTGCTTAGTTTTCTTTTGATCTTTATTATTTAATTTCTTCTCCTTTTTAGTTTACTGTTCTTCATTTTCTAGTTTCTTGATGTGCATCATCAGATGGTTTGTTTAAATTCTCTCTCATTTTTTGATGTAAGGAACTATAGCTATAAACTTACCACTTAGTGCTGATTTTGATGTCTCTCACAGGTTTTGATATGCTGTCTTTTATTGTCATTTGTTTCAATATTTATTTTTTTATTTCCATCTTAATGTCTTTACTGATGCAACCATCATTCAGAAGCAGGTTATTTAATTTTAACATATTTTTATAGGTTCCAAAGTTCCTCTTGGGATTAAAGTTTATTTTTATTCCATTGTGGTCTAAAGAGATACTTGATAAAATTTTAATTCCTAAAAAAATTCCTGGTACTTATTCTGTGGCCTAAAATATGGTTTAAATGGAAGAATGTTCCATGTGCTTATGAGAAGAATGTGTATTCTGCTATTGTTGAATAAAATGTTCTACATGTATATCAGGTCCACTTGGTAGGAGATCCAGGTTAAATTCAACTTTTCTTTGTTCCTTGTTGATGTGTCTAATGCTGAGGGTGGAATACTGAAATCCATTACAATTATTGTACTGATGTCTGTTTCTTTAAAATCTAGCAGTATTTGGTTTATGAATCAGTATGCTCCACTATAGGGTTCATATATGTTTAGAATTATTATATCCTCTTGATGAATTGATTCCTGTGTCATTATATAATCACATTATTTCTCTATTTGTAATGCTTTTTACTTAAAGTTTGTTTTATCTGATATAAATGTGGCTCCTCTTGCATACTTTTGGTTTCTGTTTCTGTGTAATACCTTTTTCCATCACTTAACTATATGTGTCATTACAAGTAAAGTGCATACCTCGTAGGGAGCATATCTGCCTCCTGTTTTTTATTCATTCAGCCAGTCTATATCTTCTAAGTGTAATATGTGATTCATTCTTATTTAAATTTAATATTGAAATGTGATATTTTGTTCTTGTCATATTTGTATTTTTTCCTAGTTGTTTTGTATCTTCTTTGTTCCTGTCTATTTCTCTTATTATTTGTCCTTATAGTTTGGTGTTTTTCTGTGGTAGTATCACGTGATTGTTTCTCTTTCTAATTTGTTTGTTTGCTTTCCAGTGAGTTTATACCTTTGTGGTTTTCATAATGCTTAATCTTTTTCTGTTACTTTCAGGCTTAGGACAACTTTGAGCATCTCTTGTAGGGCCAGTCTAGTGATGATAATTTTTTTTCAGCACTTGCTTGTGTGAAAAATACTTTATTTTCCTAGATATAGTATGCTTGGGTGGCAGGGTTTTTTTTTTTTCCAGTACTTTGAATATATTATCCATAAATATTATTCACGTTGTCTGTAAGTTTTCTGCTAGGAAGTATACTTTTAGTTTGCAGGTTCCTTTACAGGTGACTATAGACTTTATAGCTCACTAACCACTTTGCTCTTGCTGTTTTTACAATTATCTCTTATTTTCTTTGCATTTAGACAGTTTGACTATAACAGGTCAGGGAAAATAGCTTTCTGCATTGTAATACTTTAGAGATTGCTGCACATTTTCTATCTGGATGTTTAAATCTCTTGCTAGACTTGAGAAGCTTTTATCTATAATATTTTTAAATCGCTTGTCAAACCTTTTTGTTCTCTTTTTAGATTACGAGATGCTGATAATTTGTAGAATTTATCAGCATCTCATAATCTAAACAGAGAATAAAGCATTATTCTAAAAGAGGAGTGGGCCATCATCTTTGCTGTTTGGACAATTTAACTGTCCCAGTGTTCAGCTTTTGAGAGTTCAAGCTGACCAGAAGCAGAGGGTGTACCCCAGCACAGTACAGCTGCTCTCTCTCTCCCTCTTTTTTATTCTAAAAAGAGAATTAAAAAAAAGACCGATCAATGCATCCATAATATATGAAACACTTTGTGATGTTTCATATATTATGGATGCATTGATCATTCTTTTTTTTTTTTGTATGACAGAACTATTTCAAGAGACTTTTCTTCAAGTTCTGAGAATCTTCACTCTGTTTGATCTAGTCTGTTTTTTAAAATTTTCAATGTATTTTGTTTTTCAGTCAATGCATTCTTTAATTCTAGAATTTCTGTTTTTTTCTGAGATCTCCTTGTTAAATTTCTAATTTATAATCTACCTAATTGTTTCTATGATATATTTCCATTATTTTTTAAAACATTAAATATATCTCTGAGCTTCTTTATTATCAAAATTTTGGGATGCCTAGCAGAGATGGTCTACTAGAAACAGCTAATGTGTGTGACTCTCACAGAGAAGGACAGAATGAATGAGTAAATACAGCACCTTCAGCCGAAACATACAGTTACTCACATTGGGAGTACTCAAGGAAACAACTCAACCGATGGAGAATGTTAAAAAGCAAGCCAGAATAATGGCTCACCAAGGAGAAATATGGAGACAATGGAACCTCCCATGTCGAGGGAAGTGGTGAATGAATGTGTTATCCTGGGAATCCATGCTTCTTCTATGGGTCTTTGCAAACCTTGGATCAAAAGATCCCTTCATGAACCCACTCCACTAGGGCCTTCAGTCTGACACACAGAGCTACGTGGAGTCTCAGCAGAACAGCCACTCAGGCACATTCAGAGACCTGGAAGTCTTAGATATTCTGGCTTTCTGGTCTTCCTAGCAAAGTAGTTGCAAGTCTGTCAAAGTGGGAGGTTAGACACCCTAGAAAATATCTCTAGAAAAGAGACTGATCCCAGGGGGCTGAGCAGTGATGGTCTGTGGGCCCCACTTCCATGGTGGCTCACAGGATAAGACCCATTAGCTTGAAACTTCAGCCAGCCACCCATAGCAGAATTACCTCCTTGAAACAGAGATCCCAGGGGCACGAGCAGGCCATCATCTTTGCTGTTTGGGCAACTTCACTGTTCTAGCCTTTGGATTTGGAGTGTCCAAGCCAACCTGGGGTGGAAGGGATCTCCTAGTACAGCACAGGTGCTCTATAAAAATGTGGGCAGAAAGTAGGCCTCTGATCCCATTCCTCCTCACTGGTCAGGACCCCACAACCAGGGTCTGCATCCATCCCTACCAATGCTCTCCAACAAACAGAGTTTTGAAACTTCCCTGGGATGAAGCTCTTAGAGGGAGAGGTAAGCCGTCATCTTTGCAGTGTGGGCAATTAGCCATTTCGGCTTCCGGCTTTCAAGTGTCCAGGACAACTGGGGCAGAGGTAGTACCCAAGCACACTACAGCTGCTCTATGAAAACGTGACCAGACTACTTATTTAAGTGGGCCCTTAATCCCATTCCTCCTCCTTGTATGGCACCTCTCAAATGGGGCCGCCCTCTACCACCACCAGTATTCTCCAGCCAATGGAAATTTGAAAACACACTGGAACAGGACTCTCAGGAGAGTGGAGTGGGCCACCATCTTTGCAGTTTGGACAACTTAACTGTCCCAGTGTTCAGGGTTTGGAGAGTCCAAGTTGACCAGAGGCAGAGGGTATACTCCAGCACAGCACAGCTGCTCTGAAAAATGTGACCAGACTACTTTCTAAACTGGGTCCCCAATCCTGTTCCTCCTCACTGGGTGAGAATTCTTAACTGGAGCTTCCAGTCACCCCTGCCAGTGCTCTGCAGCCAAGAGAATTTTAAAATCTTCCTGAGACAGAGCTCCCAGAAGAGGGGTAGGTGAGCCATCGTTTTTGCTATTTGGGCAACTTAGCTATTCCAGCCTTTGGGCTTTGGAATGTCTGAGGTGAGTCAGTATGTCCAGCGCAGCACAGAGTACAGATGCTGTACAAAAACACGGTCAGGCTGTATTTTATAAGCAGGTTCCCAATTCTGTTTCTCCTCAAAGGGCAAGACCTCTCAACCAAGATCTCTAGCCACCTCCTACAGATGAACTCAGTCTGGCATAAGATATATAACTCCTTGGGACAAATCTCTTAGAGGGAGAGACAGGCGGCGATTTTTTTTTTTTTTTCCTTCACTGGTAATACCTCTAGGTTCTACGGTGACTAGGGACTAGAATGGACTCTCAGCATTACACAGGAGCCCTATGAAAAATTGGCCAGCCCATTACATGGGTGCCCATTCCTCCTCACTGGGCAGGTCCATCAGGCCTGGGTCTTTAGCCACCCTTAACCAGAGCTACAAGCCAATAGAAACTAAGCAACTCTCTGGACAGAGCCTCCAGGGTCAACTAAAAGCCTCTCTGCCACTGCTTCTGCAGTGAAACTATCCTTGCTACACTCAGACTAATTAAAGAACAAAGGTTCTAAGTGTCTTATCCACATTTCCAACAAGCTGCAGTCAACCCAATGAGAGAAGGCCAGTCCATCTCCCATGGGTCCTGCACACTCCCCCACTGCCCTTCACCAGATAGGGTATGCCTTTCTTGTTTCTTTTCTATTGCTGCTTTTAGAATTCTTTCTTTATCCTTGATATTTGGGAGCTGGTCATTAAATACCTAAAGGTAGTTTCTTTGGATTAAATCATCTTGGTGTTCTGTAAACTTCTTGTACTTGGCTATTGATATCTTTCTCCAGGTTTAAGAAGTTCTCTGTCATTATCCCTCTGAAACAGCTTTATACCACTAGCTCCTTCTCCACCTTCTCTTTAAGATCAATAATTCTTAATTTGCCTTGTTGATGCAAATCTAAGGCAATTTCCTAGAACCTGTAGGCATGCTTCATTGTTTTTTTTTCCTTTTGTCTACTATTACTGTGTATTTTCAAATAGACTCTCTTCAAGCTCACTAACTTTTTCTTCTGTTTGATCAATTCTGCTAGAAAAAGACTGTGATGCATTCTTCATTTTACAAATTGCATTTTTTCAGCTCCAGAATTCCTGCTTGATTCTTTTCAATTTTATCAATTTCTTTGTTATATTTATCTGATAGAATTCTAAATTCCTTCTCCGTGTTACCTTGAAACTCTTTGAGTTTCATCAACATGGCTATTTTGAATTATCTGGCTGAAAGATCACATATCTCTGCTTCTCCAAGATTGGTCTCTGGTGCCTTATTTAGTTCATTTGATGAGGTTATGTTTTCCTGGAATGTCTTGATATTTGCAGATGTTAACATGTCTCTGGGCATTGAAAAGTTAGGTATTTATTGTAGTCTTCACTGTCTGGGCTTATTTGTGACCATCCTTCTTAAGAATTATTTTTAGCTATTTGAGAGGACTTCGACATTGTGGTCATTCTCTCTCTTATCTCTTTCTGAATCTCAAATTCCACTTTTTTCAGATTTTTTTTTTTCTTTTTGAGATGGAGTCTCGTTCTGTCATCCAGGCTGGAGTGCAATGGTGAGGTCTTGGCTCACTGCAACCTCCACCTCCCAGGTTCAAGTGATTCTCCTGCCTCAGCCTCCGGAGTAGCTGGAACTATAGGCATGTGCCACCACATCCAGCTACTTTTCTTTGTTGTTGTATTTTTAGTAGAAACAGGGTTTCACTGTGTTGGCCAGGCTGGTCTGGAACTCCTGACCTTGTGACCCACCCACCTTGGCATCCCAAAGTATTGGGATTACAGGTGTGAGCCACCATGCCCAGCCTATTTCAGACTTTGACACCTGTCATCTATGTATGTTATATTCTCTACTCTACGTTAATACAGAGTTTCTGAGTTTATGTATGAATTAGTCCATTTTCACTTTGCTAATAAAAACATACCCAGGACTGGGTAATTGACAAAGGAAGGAGGTTTAATTGAGTAACAGCTCAGCATGGCTGGGGAAGCCTCAGGAAATTTACAATCATGGAGGTATGGGAAGCACACACGCCCTTCTTCACATGGCAGCAACCAGGAGAAGTACAGAGCAAAGTGAGGGAAAAACCTCTTTATAAAACCATCAGGTCTGATGAGAACTCACTATCATGAGAACAGCATGGAGGTAACCACCCTATGATTCAATTGCCTTCCACTGGGGTCCTCCCAGGACACATGAGGATTATGGGAACTACAGTCAAGATGAGAATTGTGTGGGGACACAGCCAAACCATATCAATATATATAATTTTATTTTTTCTCTTCTCCTATTTATGGCATTGTTATTTTTATTTATTCAATTATTATTTTACATTTCAATCATAGGATTTATTTTTCTTTTTATACATTCAGATTTTTCTGGTGAAATTCTCTGAGTTGGTTATATAATGGCTATTATTCACCTACTCCTGCTAAAGCCTTAAGACTTTACTGAGATCCTCACCATAAGATCTTGTTGAGTTACAGGATGAAAAATTTTCAAAAGTGAGGGAGCTCCCACTTTTGCCCCAAATAACGCAGCTCCCAGGAATGTTTCACTCTCATATTATTTTAAGCTTGTCTCTAGCCATTCATCAAATTACCACTTAGCCTACCTATTAATTTATAAAAATCAGCTTACCTGGTGGCTTCTGCTCCAGGTAAGTTATCTTGATTGTGATTTTCTAAATTCAGTGATCCAGAGATTTGGAAAGGGTGGTGGGTCCTATAACTTAGTTCTCTGATGGATCCAGAAAAAAAATTCTTTGATTTTTAGTTTATATATATTTTACTTTTTTTAAGAACAGTAGTGGTGACTTTTAAGATCTTTACATGTCTGAGCCTAAATTGGAAATCTTTATTCTTTATTTTTAACTATTGTGATTTTTTAAAGTTAGGTCTGGCTCTGCCAACCAAGATGGAGTGCAGAGGATTACAGCTCACTGCAGCTTCAAACTCTTGGGCTCAATCAATCTTTTTTTCCTCAGCCTCCAGAGTAGCTGGGACTATAGGCATGAGCCACCATTCTCAGCTATTTTTTTGTTATGTATTTATTTGTTTTCGTAAAAATGGGGTCTCACTATGTTGCCCAAGTTGGTCTCAAACTACCGGCCTCAGGCAATCCTCCCCTCTCAGCTTCTTGAGTTGCTGGGATTACAGGCATGAGCCACTGTGCCTGGCTCTGATTTCTTTCTTCCAAGATTTTCTCTTGCATAAAGCCTAGGTTTAGCTTTTGTTTTGTTAGCCAATTGATGTGTTGCATTTTATTTTTGAACTAAACTGATTTACTTTTATTGATAAACCCAATATGTTTGGCCTTAGTTATACTATTTTTATGTTTTATTTAAATTAAATAATTTTATATTGATTTGAGATTCATTGTGCCTCTTGTTTTATATTATCTTTGAGTGTGGGGGCATGTGTCTAGCTTTAGCATTGGATAGTAATTCCTCACAGTGAACAGTATCACCTTTATTTACTAACTTCTTACTGTTCCTTTCAATCACATCCAGCATCTGATATTAGCAATACCTTCTTATTTTCAGATAACATCTCTGTGAAAATCTGGGATTTTACTCTACTTGTCACGTGATCTCCCCCTTCTTGTACTTTTTGATATTTTGTCATAATCTTATTCTCAGAGTCTATAAGCATTATGGAGTCTATAATCTCCATCATCTCCTATTTATAATTAGTTCTACAAGAAAATATATATGTAAATACAATATATATTTGATATGTGTATATATATATATATATATATATATATCACATACTATGAGTTATACATTCAAACAACTCTAGTAATTTTTTTTGTCTGAAGCCCATGTTCCAGTTGCTTTATCAGGAAAAATTTCAAGAGAACAATATTTTTTGAATTATTACACACAAAGCAATTTACCTGCAGTGTTAAATTTGAGGGCCAGTTCAGTTTGATATAAATCCTGGTCTCACTATGGCTCAAGTTTAGGATTTTAAATATGACTCTACATTGCCTTCTACATAAGGCATCAAGCACACAAAATCTGAAGTCAATCTTTTCTTTATAAATGACTCAGATTTTCCCTGCATGCCCACACAAACTTTTATTTTTATAAATCCCAATCAGTTTACTAGATTATGCCTTGACATTGGCCATTTTGTTATAATTTTCCCTGTAGATTCAACCACAATCTATTGAACATGTGGTTGATGTCAGTTTATCTGAGTTTAGATGAGGGACCCCATGGGCCTGGGATGTAGACCTGTGGGGAGGGGGTGCCAATGGTTTGGTGCTGGTATCTCTGAGGGAGTGAAGTAAAATTAGTTTCATGAGTGCTGACAAATCTGCAAACAAGAAACAACAGCTGCTACTGGAATGAGATTCAGCTGTCAAGGTTAAAATACATTGTTAGGGTCAGGCTGACAGGGACTAGAAGATTTAACTAGAAATGGGAAAGCACATCACTATTCTTTCTTCTTCAGCCTCCAGACCTCTGGGTAGTGCTTTCCACTGGTCAAGCATAACTGAGAGACAGCTGGGAGTGAAGAAATGTGGTTTGCACACTGCTTTGGGATCATAAAGCAGAGTATAGGAGCATGAGTATGAAGCTGAGATACCAATGTTAAATAACTCTTTGTTTTTTCATAAATCTTCCCAGAATTTTTTTTAAGTTATTTCATTTCATATACAACTGTGAGGCTAAAATATTTATGTTGTGTGGGCATGTCTTTCTGCTGTGTTTTTATTTTCTAAAGTAGTGATATTGAACTCACACAGACAATAAGGACTCCCTCCTTCTTTGTTATCAAGAAATATTAAAAAATCTAACTTTCATTTCTTGAGATTTACCTAGTCTGTTCCTCTCTCCGCTCTCTATCTGGATATTCTCTTGTCTTACGTTTAATGTCTCTGTCCTCCCCAGTTTAAATTCTGTTCTTAGCAGTTTCTCATTGATGCAGGTTTTGTCCTGGAAAAGGTGCTCTCAGTTGGTAACAAGGACCAGCCTATCTCTCCCTGAGGTTGCCTCTAAGCTCTCAACTGGGAATCCCACCTTCCATTGGGAAGCACTCTCCCAGCTTTGTCTGCTCTTCTCACATTGACACACTAATCTTTATATTCTGTATAAAGACCTTTCAATATGGGGGCAATTATGTGTTAGTGATTTAATTTCCATGATCCCTGGCTCTCAGGGCCTTCACAAATCTCTCTGCTTTCTGCTTCTTAATGTGGGTGATAATATATTTTCACTTTGGGTAAATTAATCAAGTTGTACAATTATGTGTGTATATCATGTTATATTTCCATCAAAAAAAGCAAAATTGTTTGCCAAATTTTTAGCCAAAACAACCAGTAAAATAGTAGCCTCTTTCAAAGAGGAAAGGAAGGGATATTGAGCAGATATCTTTAAGGCAATAATAAGGTTACAGATTTAAAATGTTCAGTACAGTTTGAAATATAAGACAGAAGCAAAGAAAGGTATATATTTAAGGCATGTTGGCATTGAGGTGATAATTGAAATCAGGAGGTGGGAGCAGGGAAGAAATTCTAGAAGTGAAATGTATTAAAAACATAATGATCATGCTTCAAATCATTTTAAACTTTTTAATTAAAAAAAAATCCTACCTTCCACTTTTTATACCACATATTTGAGGAAGTGGTGTTGCACAGAAACACAGAAATAACAACACGCACACACACATATACACACATACATGTGCAAATGCATGCCTGATATGCATATGTATGTCTGTATAGGTACATATTGTCAATTAAATTTTCAACTAACTTCAGAATGAAATAATTCATACTGCTGAAGGGGATTGACATAGATTCCTCTAAATACAAAGATTCTTTGTTTTTGTTGACATAGTTTCCTGATGAAAAGTTCTTTTACAAATTAGATGTTTCTTAATTCCAAGGCTTCATGTTAAACTTTTATTGAGAAAATGAGATCATACAGATATTTTTTCCAAGGCCTGAGAGCTGGTTAGTGACTTCTAACAATCTACAGCTGACACATCCATCTCCGATCCAATTCTGTCTCTACACTCCTGCCCCTTCTAAAATTGAATGTAAAGCCAGTGAAAAGACAATGTACCCTTTATTAATTATAGTGTCTTTTCTTTCTCTTTCAGGAATATCACATTTTCATAGTGCACATATTGTGAATTAAAAGAAAAGATTCTAAAAGGTAAGTTACATTTTCATGGTTACATTTTAACAACTGAGGAAAAAAGTAAGAGATGGAAATTGTACTTTTTGTCTATGATCATGAATTATTGAATCATGAAACTAGTGACTAATATTATCCCTTGAAAAATGTTATCTATTTTAGTTTGCAAGATGCTGTCCTCTATTTCTGTGTTACATGCCAGAAACAGAGTAACATCTGATTTGTAAACAACAATCAAGTTTCATTGAGCTGTGAATATTATTAATAATACTGGTAAATACACACCTGCCAAGAATAGAAGCAGATCTTCAAAAATGTAAACAATGAATACAATCATAACAGACAATTGTATTATCCATTAGTTTTTGAAATGATAATAACTTTCCAAAGACCTTATTTCTGAAATTATTGATACCAAAAGACAAGGTAGTCCACAAATATTCCCTATTATTATGTAATAATATGATACATTAAAATATATAATATATATTAGAAATGGGAAAGTACATGTCTATGTGCTTTGTCTATGTCTATGTAAATCATTGCAAATATCACAGACATTTGTTTGATATTTAAATAGGCATAGACAAAGCACATAGCTGCAACTGTCTGTTATGACTGTATTCATTGCTTGTGTATTGGAAGAGCTGCTTCTATTCTTGACAGGCGAGTGCTTCCCAGTATTATTAGTAATATTCACAGCTCAGTGAAACTTGAATGTTGCTTACAAATCAGCTGTTGCTTTGTTTATGGCATGTAAGCATGGTTAATTTACATTAATCATAGTTCAAAACATTATTTGCAATATAAAAGAAGCTCAAATTTGTGTGATATTTGCAGTGATTTAAATATGATTTAGAAAATTTCTAGTGAAGAAAATGAAATCAAGGGGTTAAAAATATTTAAATATTCCTAAAATGTAACTCCCTTACTAAAAGTGCTTGGGAATGTTTTTAAGTCCTTTACTTCTCTTTTAATGATTCTTAATGTTCTGTTTCAAGAAAGAGATAATATCATTATCTATGTTGCCAACATTGTATTTAAGTAGAGACCAACCTCCTACTGTCCACAGCTGTTTTTAATTCACAAGCAGTTGGAACAAGTCAAGCATTGCTTGGGAGTCTTTTCTGCTTCTTATTATCTTATTTCGTGTGGGAAGCCATTATGCTAACTAAAAGCATCTGAAGTTAGATACCCCACTTAAGAGTGTTCAGCAGGGATTCAGTTTTTGTCATTTTTGGCAAATTGTGTCATTAAGTTGCATATGTTGTACTGTTGGTAACCATGATTGCTTGGGTTAGTTGATGTGCTCATAAACTCCGTGACTGGACAAACCTAATTTTCCTACAGTCAAATCAGAAATAAATTTCCAAATATTTCTAATATAATAAATTTTATTTTTCAGATCAGTTAATTATAGCTTATTGAATTTAGAAAATATCAAATGAAGATGCCAATTTCTATATTAATTCTACTTAATGGGTTGTCTCTAGTAAATAAGTTAGTTTGTATACAGTTCAATTCCAGGAGGAAAACCTAGATAACCTGAGTTTTCTAAAATACATTAGAATTATTAAGTTAGTCCTGACCCATTCGATTTTAAGATGAGATACCGAAAAAACAATTGGAGTAAGTATAATTTTTCAGAAGCACTCACTTCACTTAGGCTAGATTATAATTTATTGTTTAACCCCTTACAGTTCCCAGAATTTAACTCAATATGAGATATACCTTTAAAATCATTTTGGTGCCCATGACCAAGTTATCCTTTATATTTTGTTCTATTTTGAAGTTTATGTGAAATAAATATATAAATACATTAATGTGAGAAATAATGTAAAATGTGTGGTACATTTCAAATATATAGTCTTATCCCATTTATTGATATTCATTTTCATCATTACAATAATGGAAGGTTTAAATATGATCTTGATTCCTGGTACATTATTAATAAGTTATTTTATATCATATTTAACGCTCACAACAAATTTACGAGGTATTGTTACTGTCTTCACTCTACTTCTGAGGTAGCTGAGGCTTAGACAGGCAAATTACACAGCTTTAGCATACACAGCTGGTGAAGTCACGGCTGCTGTTCAAAGACTGAGTAACCTTATGAAAAAACAAAATATCGGCCAGGCACGGTGGCTCATGCTTGTAATCCCAGCACTTTGGGAGGCTGAAGCAAGTGGATCACCTAAGGTCTGGAGTTGAGACCAGCTTGGCCAACATGGTGAAACCCTATCTCCACTAAAAATACAAAAATTAGCTGGGTGTGGTGGCGCATGCCTGTAGTCCCAGCTACTTGGGAGGGTGAGGTAAGAGAATTGCTGGAACTCAGAAGGCAGAGGTTACCATGAGCTGAGTTCATGCCACTGCACTCAAGCCTGGGAGACAGTGATGCTCTATCTAGAAAAAAAAAAAAAAAAAAAATATATATATATATATATATAAAATGCCTTTTGCTCTTATATTTTTTAGAAAAATTCTAAATATCATAAACAATAAAACCATGTATTTATTGAGCAGTTGATAGAAAAAGAACACATTTTTCAAAATTGAATGTTAAACCACTTATGAACAAGAAAGTCAAAAAATGAAGAATACTACACGGCACTCACAATTCCTGTGTTTTGTTTTCTAAAGTGTAATAAAATAGGTAACTTGTTTTTCAGAGACAAAATGCTATCATTTTTATCACTTTATTATTTGTGATATTTAAATTATTGGTCAATAAGTGATTTCAACTTATACAATTTTTACAATTATACAATACAACTTTTACAATTAGGTGCAATTTTCTGTACTTAACAGAAAATCACAAAGGACATGGACTTAAGCAACAGAAAATATCTCATGTAAATCAGTACTAAACTACACACTGCAGCTTTAGTCCAGCAGTTGCAGTCTAAATGGACTTATATCTAACTGCTTTGCAGTCTTCAGAGTGCTCATCATAATTTGCTATGGCAATACTAGTTGTATTCCTCACATATATATTTTATTCAGTAAGAATGTGTTCAGACCAAAGGAAAGTATGAACTTTCGTATAATGACATTTCTTACAAATAGGCATGAAACTTCTGCACACAACTCCCATAATCCATGCACATGACTTTAAGTAGCTGCAAGGGAAGCTGGGGAATTGTACTGTTTATTTGGGACAACTGTGTGTTCAGCTAAAAATCTTGTGTTCTATTTTTAAAGAAAAAGGAAACAGTGGATGTTTAAGTCAACAACTAGTAGCCTTTTTTAAAGACAAACATTATCTAATGTAATGTCTTCCATTAAAAAAATGTGACTTCAGGTTTCATTTAATATATTTATATTTCAACCTGCCACAGTGTAGCCAATGAAATTATTACAGAAAAGATAGTTCTGAAAATCAATGTCCCTACCACTAAAAGAAACTGTAAAATTTCTGATATGAAGATCAAATGTAACACAAGTTTGTTAGGTGATTATTCAATACTTTGCTATCATTTTCTTGACTACCTATGTATGTGCCATGACTATTTACTAACATATAATAGTTTACTTATACCACATTATCAATGTTGCTACCCTATTTGCATCAAAGAAAGAGGATGCTTTACATAATCTTATACCACTAGTATAATTTTATATACTAAAGAGAAAGCCATTTGTAGATAAAATGGTTTCTTTTGTACCATATTACAAGAAAGAAGCAAAAATGTGTCAATAGCTACCAAAATTTACTGAAATGGTCTACTGTTGTTAACAAGGGGTAAAAAGCTTGTCTTACAGTAGACCTGTAAAAAAGTCTACTGTTGTTAACAAGGGGTAAAAAGATTGGTGTTTGTATTTGCTTCTTACATGATCCACAAAAAATGCAGAGTTGCTCTTCTGAGGTAAGACTGAACTAGAGTGGAACAATCCATTTACCCCATCACGGGACTTGAACCCATCTTCCCTTCATGGAGTCTGCCAGTTAGAACCTCATTTACTTATGCCTGAAGTTCTGTTCCAGGTCATGATGCTCAGAGAATCAAGAGGCAAAATTATATTTTCATTGTAGAGAAATATAGTTTCCAGAGGGTAAGGGTAAATGCAACAGACTGAAAAATATTGAAAGGAGTACAAGCAGAAGGAAAGAAGAGTTGAAGGATCCTCATTCGTCAGAATGGTTGGGATCATTAGAGGTAGTTTTTTCATGCAGAGCACCTCCCATCTACAAACAGATGATTGTATTCTGGTGAGGTCTGCTTTCTATAATATAAGGCTGTCTCAATTTAAAGAAAGTTACAAGGACTTTATGACTAAAACACCAAAAACAATGGCAACAAAATCCAAAATAGACAAATGGAATCTAATTAAACTTCAGAGCTTCTACACAGCAAAAGAAACAATCATTAGAGTGAACCAGCAACTAACAGAATGGGAAAAAATCTTTGCAAGCTACCCATGTGACAAAAGGCTAATATCCAGAATGTTCAAAGGACTAAAGCAAATTTACAAGAAAAAACCAAACAGCCCCATTAAAAAGTGGGCAAAGGATATAAACAGACACATTTCAAAAGAAGACATTTATGAGGCCAACAAACATATAAAAAAATGCTCATGATCACCATGGTATACTATGCAGCCATAAAAAAGGGTGAGTTAGTGTCCTTTGCTAGGACATGGATGAATCTGGAAACCATCATTCTCTGCAAACTGACACAACAACAGAAACCAAACACGACATGTTCTCACTCATAGGCGAGTGTTGAACAATGAGAACACATGGACACAAGGAGGGGAACATCACACACTGGGGTCTGTTGTGGGGTGGGGGCTAGCGGAGGGATAGCGGGGGGAGGGATAGCGGGGGGAGGGATAGCGGGGGGTGGGGAGGGATAACATTGGGAGTAATACCTAATGTAGGTTACTGGGAATGGATGCAGCAAACCACCATGGCATGTGTGTACCTATGTAACAGTCCTGCAAGATCTACACATGTACCCCAGAACTTAAAATATAATTTTAAAAAGCATATTAAAAAAAAGAAAGTTACAACCTTTCTTTCTGTCATACTGTACTAAATGCTTAAAATCTCCCTAACACTCCAGTTAAAAAAATCAAGTATCCTCATTATAGTTATGTTGGTTTGGTCTGGCAGAGGCTAGTAAGATAATATATTCTTGGTGACAGACAGTGCTAGAATGATGTGGGCTCTAGATGAGGCTAAATATATAATGTCTTTTTTCCTCTTTTCTGGAGTCATCAGCAGAAGACCACCACCAACACTATCAGTGACAAGAGGAAAGGGTCAGTTAAACTTCCTTAGTGCAATTGCAGTTCAATGAGACTCACTGATGTGTTTTCTAGAACGGTTTTTAGGGAAAACCATTTAAAAAATCATTCTAAAAACCTGGTTGCATACAACGAATTTTATAATTTCTAAGTCAGACTTGCCTGCTAATCACTGGTTCCTGTAAGGCCAGACCCTCTATGATGTTATACTTTGGGCACAGACACTCTTTGCCAAGGTAAAGATTCATAATCCAAGAAAAATATTGGTGATTCTGCTTGTTAGTTGGTGTCTCATCAATGCTCTTGCTAAACCATAGCTTAATAGGGAATCATTTGTTCCCAATAATTTATAAGCAATCTTATAAATTTTTACAGCTGGCATTTTTACTGCTATTTTATATGGTATAGCTCTGGCACTAGTAGTGAACTTCTTTTAGAGAATTATGTTGTGCAGAAAGATACTTTGGGATGATATATAGTAATGCTGTATTATTCCTTACTCAAAGGTACATTGGGGATTCCAAGGAGTCTAATTTTCTTACACTTGGAGCCTCTATATGTATGTGTGTGCATTCGTATAAGCATATTTGTGTGTAATAAGTATATAGAAGATATAGATATATTCAGTTGACAAAATTAACCGTTGCCCAGGCATGGCTATTTAATTTTCTGCTGGATATATAATCTAAACCATGCTCAATTACATGTCTCCCATTTCATTTCCCATTATGAACTGTGAACCAAAATAATTTAAAAGATACAATTCAAATAAATATTTTAAAGTCCAGTTCAAGCTTTTCTTATCTACAACTCTTCTCATTTAAGAAAAGTACTCCAGTTGCATACACAAATATATTAGAACTATTAATTCACCGATGTAGTCATCTTTTTCTTAATTGTGAGTCTCTAATAACTGTTACTTTTCTATTATTTAGTTGTTTAAATTTCAGATTGTCTAATCCTTCAGCAAACTTTTTGTTTTGTTCCCTTTTCATTTTAAAAATCAGAACACATAAAAACATTATTACTGGCAGTTCCTGTTGACAGTTAAAACTGTTAAGCAACGCTGTCCAATAGAATCTTCTGTGGAGGTAGAAATAGTGTGTATGTGTTTGTGTGGTTCAATATGGTACCCATTAGCAGCATTTGCATATTAAGCACTTAATTTAATTTAAATTTAAATTTAAGTAGCCACATGTAGCCAATAGCTATTTTATTGAACTGTGCAGCTCTAAAGCAATGTTAATAATCTTCCATTTTCTTTCTCTTGAATTATTATTGCTATTAATGGCACGCATGTTAATTATATGAACGAATGAGAATACTCGTGCATTAACTGTATGTATAATAATGCATGAACCACAAAACTCAGTTGACAGCTCTATTCCACTTTCTTCCTGATCTTTTTACTCAAAATATGATCAAGTCTTAGGGGTTTATGATCTCCTTTTCCTTGCTCATTCGCCATCTTTCCAGCTCTTATTTACTATTAAAAGCATCTGAAATTGTTATATATATTTCTTTATGGCTTAGAGAGGAGCATACACTCAAAAACTAATAAATTGAAATAATTTAAATAACGTAATTTATTTCTGCAGATCTGTGTTCATGCATTTCACAAGAGGAAAGGCCCCCTGAATTTTCAGCTCTGTGTCTTCAAAGTTTGAAGAATGATGCTAAAACTACAATAGATAATACATAGTTGTGGAAATAATAAATAAGTGAATAATTCATGGTTTGATACAAAACCACCCTTGTTTTAGGTTTCAATGTGAAATATTAACTTCAGGCTTTGCTTCTTGTGCTATGTATATCTCCCTCTTCCTCTAGTCTTGATGAGTTTGCAAGATGTTGAGCTATCTCCTTGCCTGCAGTTATTAAGGTCTTAAGGCATTTTTGGACTTGATTTTGGACACCTCTGTATTTTGAAAGGCATGACTAATCATCTGTAACATAAAACATTTTGCAACACACAGAGGAAACCTATGTTCTAACAAAATTCTCTCTCTCTCAAAAAGTAATTTTATAGTAATAAGTTCACTATTTGTTAGTCACTATGGACCAATAATTCTACTCCTATTG
Source organism: Cebus imitator (assembly GCF_001604975.1). Taxonomy (NCBI): domain Eukaryota; kingdom Metazoa; phylum Chordata; class Mammalia; order Primates; family Cebidae; genus Cebus; species Cebus imitator. Next base: position 2,089,522 of record NW_016107560.1, read on the forward strand.
TTTTGTTACTCCATTCAGTGACTTTGTAGTTTTCATCTGATGAATCTGAGGCTTACAGGGATAAGTACTTTCTCCAATATCACAGAGCATATTAAATGGAATACCCAAGGTTTTGGCATATGTCTCCATGGCAACAAAGCCTGAGATAACTTCTGATTTTCAAAATAAGTTTTTGAATCTTAAAGTGGGTGGGATTTATGAAAGTGGTATTTGTTAGGCAGAGATTATTAAGAGTTGCAGATCATGAGATAAAAGTTACTCCAGGGAGGAGACGATTTTACCCTCTGGTGTTCTTTAGCGTTGTTGGGCTAGAAGAGAATAAACGGAATACTAACAATTGACATGATGATTTTTGTTTCTAAAGGCATGACTAATATTCAATTTTTATTTCAGTCTTATATTCTTCTATAATAGTAATTATTATCCATACAACTATCTTGAGAATGTGAGTGTATTATACACCTGTTATTCCTTTATAAGAAAGGAATAAGGAATAAAAAGTCACAAAATGGAAAGAAATATTAAACATAGATATTGTATATACTTTATCTGTTTTCTTGTATGTATGCATGTGTGTATACCTGTGTGTGGGAGAGAATATCAATGTTTACAAGAAAATCTAAACAAAGCAATTTAAAACATTTTAAAAAAGTGAATCATTGATTTTAAACATCAAGATACAGAGTACATAATTTAGAAAATTCTTTGTGACATTTTCCTATTTTAAAATTAAATTCATGAATTAAAATTCAGGGTTTTTTGGTATGGTTCAGTATATTTAATTTACATTAATATTTAACTTTTCTATCCTCTTAGTAATCTCAGAAAACCCACACAAGGAATAAGAAGTGTAATCTACATGAAAGGATTTCTAAGTAAATTGTAAAATGTGTGTATATGCATGTGTGTGTGTGCATATGCAAGCATGTGGGTGTGTTTGCTAGAGTACATTTTATGAGGGCATTTACAGACATAATCATGAGCAAATGTAGGTTTTTTTATAGTCAAGGCAAATGAAGCGTGCCTTCAATTAGAAACTTCTGAAAATACACTGTGATAACCTACTGAGAATGGAATTGCTTTTCTTCACAGTATCACACCCACCTCTTTTTAGAAGGCTATAGCATAGTGTATAAGTGTTGTAAGTGCAATATGCTCTTCTTGAATTATTTTAGTTCATTTAAATGCATTTAGTATTTCAAATACCATTCCAAGATTATACATTTGATATATAAAAAATATGCACATGCTGCTATTAGAGTTCAGTATGTGGAATTAGTGAACCTCAAGAGCCTTAGAACCCATGTGTTATGTAAATGAGCATGTGAAACTTCAGATTATTGAGGCTTTTCTAAAACACCTGAAACACTGAAATCCCCAATACCCTAATGTGTGATTTTTCTGTTTTCAGCAGTTAAAATTTAATTTTCTACTTCCTTAAGCAAAAAGTCAGAAAAGCCATTCCATACCTTATGTTAAAAGCAAAATAAACATTCCCAAGAAAGAATGAGACAATGGTATACCGGCATTTTAGAAATTGTTAGGAAACAGATTCAATACTAAACCTTTACACTTAAACTCCTCCTGTTGGTGCTATAGTAAATGATATTTTAAAATTTTCAATATTCAATTTCATTATTAGCACATAGATATAAAATTGACTTTTTATATGTTGATTTTGTATCCTGCAACCTTATCAAGCTCAATTATTGGCTCTAGTGCTTTTCTATTTTCTAAGAAACTTACAAAAGCCTAATCCCATTTTCTCCCTCCCATTCTTTGCCATACATTTAATATTAAGTATTTAATGTCATGCATTTAATATTGATTATTACAAACTTACAATATATTGCTACTACCTTTGTTTCAGATAATCAGTTATTGATATGATTTGGATGTTTGTTCCCTCCAAATCTCATGTTGAAATGTGATCCCCAAAATTAGAGGTGGACCTTGTGGAAGGAGTTGGAGTCACAGGGGTGGGTCCCTCATGAATATCTTGGTGCTGTCCTCACAGCAGTGAGTGAGTTCTCATTCTATTAGTTCATGCAAGAGGTGGTTGTTTGAAACTGCTGGCTGTTTCACCTCTATCTCTCTCTTGCTTGCTTCCACTTCACTGTGTGACATGTGACATACCTGCTGCCTTTTGCCTTCTGCCATGAGTGAAGACTTCCTGAGACTTCACCAGAAGCTAAGCAGGTACCAGCAATATGCTTCCTGTACAACCTACAGAATTGTGAGCCAAATAAACCTCTTTTCCTTATAAATGACTCAGAGTTGTGTATTCCTTTATAGCAACACAAATGGACGAATACGTTTATCTTCTAGTGTGATTAAAGATGAGAGAAAAATAAAATTGACATTTTTCTTTATTCCATTTCTAGCTTTCTATTTCCTTTTGTAGATTCCTGTTTCTCATTTAGTATCATATTTATTCCTCCTGAAGACTTTAACATGTGTTGAGCTGTAGGTCTATTGTCAGTGATTCTTCTCAATGTTTGATTACTTGAGAAAGTCTTTATTTTCTCTTTATTCTTGAAATATATGTGTGTTGAGTAGAGAATAATAATTTCACAGTTTTATTTTTTGTTTTTGTTTTTGCTTGTTTCTTTAAGCATGTTAATAGTTCAGGAATTAAGTGGTGGAAATGACAGTGGCACTATTCATTATCACCCCATTCAGCCACAAGCAAAATTTTTGCTTCTTGTTTTTATGACTTATGATCTGCTAGCTTAACAGTAGGTTTCAGGAGGAACGCTTTTACCAAGAGACACCCAGTGATTTCATTGAACTGGAGGTTAAGACTTCTACCTGACCACTCTGGGATCCTCACGCCTTTGAATCAACAGGTAAATAAATGAGTTATGCTGTTGACTGGAGCAACTGATCTTAGTTACCAAAAATGCATTAAACTATTACTCCACAATGAAGGTAAGAAAGAATATGCTTAGAATACAGGATATCCTTTAAGATGTGTCTTAATCTTACCATTCCATCTGATTAAAGTCAATGAAAAACTTTTTTAATAGCCAGGCAGGATTACTAAAGGCCCCGAGCCTTCAGCTATGAAGGTTTGTGTCACCCTGCCAGGTAAAGAACGGTGATAGCTTCAGGGCTTGCTAAGGTCAAAGGGAATACAATATGGGTGATACAAGAGGGACTTAGTGCATTTTCAGTTCTATGCTGGATAGTTGTATCCAGTTAGGTGAAATCATGATCTTGTTATTATTTATATATGGAAATTAAGTATGGTTTAAGGAGATGTATATAGGTACCGAAATGACACGAGATGAACTTGTGATGGTTAATGTATAGTGTCAACATGACTGGGCTAAGGAATGCTGAAGTCGCTGGCCACACATTATTTTGGGATATATCTGTGAAGGTATTTCTGGTAGATATTAGCATTTGAATTGGTACACTGAGTATAGAAAATTACCCTTATCAATGTGAATGGATATCATCCAATTCATTGAGGGCCCAAACAGAACAAGAGTCAGAAAAAGGGCAAATTTGCTTGAGCTGGGACATTCATCTTCTCCTGCCCTCAGTCATCAGCTCTTCTTGTTCTTGGGCCTTTGGGCTTGCGCTAGAAATATACCACTGTCTTTAATGCCTCCAGCTTGCAGATGGCAAATAGTGGAACTTTTTTTCCTCGTACTGAGGAAGGCAATCCCTCACAATAAATCTTTTTCCATTTATCTATACCTATATCCTAATGGTTCTGTTTCTCTGAAGAATCCTGGATAATATAAGTAGAGGATATTGGTTTGGCAGTTTTGTTATGTTTTTTTTTTTTTCTTCCATCAAGTTAAAAATGTCACTCTGTCTTATTCTGGTTTGCATAATTTCTGATCAGAAGTCCACCTTTTTTTTTCTCATTTGTTCCCCTGGATGTAATGAATATATTTTATCTGACCACAATGAAGTGTATCTCTTTGTCTTCCATTAAAGACAATTTTAATATAATATGACTCTCTCTCTCTCTCTGTGTGTGTGTGTGTGTGTGTGTGTGTGTGTGTGTTTGTGCTTGTGTTTGACATTCTGTTTGATATTTTCTGAGTTTCTTAAATCAATAGGAGTCTGTCATTCATTTGGGGGTGAAATTGACACTATTCCTTTAAATATTTCTCTACGCTTTTTTTTTCTGTCTTCTTTTAGCATTTCAAACTACACAGATGTTAGACCTGTCTCTCTTTCTCAGTTCTTAGATGCTCTGCTTTTTTTTTTCTCTTTCTCTCTTGTTTTGATGAAACCTTGGTCTTAAGACAATCACCATGTCTCTGTGTTTTGTGTGTAAGTTAATCAAAGACATTCTCTTCTGTCTTCAGCTGAATGTCTACAACAAGACATTTCTTCTATCCTAGAAAAAAAATATATTTTTTTTATTTGTCCCAGAAACCATAACTTTTCACAAATGTTCTAAGGGTGCCAGGATTGGTTGCTCTTCTACAAGTGATTTAAGGTTTTTCTTCCACATGAGAGAGAGTAGGAAGTATCCAGGCTGGGTTCCTTGTGTTTTTGTTCAGTGGCTACTGTCCCATCCTCCCAGGCTTGGGCAACCACGGATGTTTCTTGATGCTTTCAACTTGCTTCCAATCTTTATACAAGCACACATTATGTGCATGTGAAGGAGCCCATGAGTGGATGCTAATAGCCTTTGTGCCTGTGCCTCCCAGTGATTCCATATTTTCTTTCTAGGCATGGCCTTTGGCAATATGCTAATATTTTAAGCTGAATTATTTTAACCAGTGGCCAGTGTTATCTGCTTCAGATAGGTAAGTGCTCAGATAATTCATAGCTCTGTGACCTCAACTCTTTTACAGATTTAAGAAAACTTATGAATTTTCAGACAGTTTATAAGATTTGTAGCTCTGAGGGTAGAAGTCATACTATTTTTGACTTTCTACATTATAATTTTAAGCCAAAATTCATATGAAAAACCATGTGAATTTTCATGAAAATGAGACAGTGATCAAAATTACCAAAATTAAAAGAAAACATATTTTTACACTAAAGCTAAAAAGTCCACCTCTGACTTCTGATCAAAAGATGGATTTCTGATCAAAAGGTAGACTTTGTCTCTCTCTGTTTTGAGCTGGGACATCCATCTTTTCCTGTCCTCAGACATCAGAATTCTTCATTCTCAGACTTTTGGACTCTGACATTGACACCGCTGCTCTTCCCAATCCCTCAGGACTAGCATTTGGCCCTAGGCTCAGATACCACTGCCCTCTCCAAATCCCAGAACTGGCCTTTGGCCCTAGGCTGAGAATTATACTATTGGCTCCTCTGGTTCTTAGGCCTTAGAAATCAAACTGAATTACACTATTGCTTTCCTGGTTATTCAACTTGCAGATAGCATATTGTGGGACTTCTCCTCCTCACAATAACATAAACCAGTTCTCATAGTAAATCTCCTCTGATATATCTATCTATATCCTATTGGTTATGTTTTTCTGGAGGACACGCGCTAATACAGATGGCAATTTGTAATTATGTGATAAATAACATTTTGATATCAGCTTGAATTCTTAAAATATTTTATTTTCCACTTAATAAAATTCAGTTACCTTTTCAGCTTGCTTTCATTTTGCTTATTATAATTGCTATTTCACATGTTTTATTCTTAAAGTAAAATTATTGTTTTTTGGTCTTGGTCATTTTTCACTCAAGTTTCAACTGCAAGTTATGCCTGTGGCCACCTTTCTCAAATTAATACAGTAATTGTCACTATGAGACATTTTCCTTCCTTCTGAGGTATCTATATTTGATTGGCCTACATATTCCAGGTTTTATATACTTTAGCTTTAAAGCCAAAATATATTTTCTTTTCATTTTGGTAATGTTGATCACTGTCTCATTTTCATGACAATTCACATGAGATTTTCAAATTTAAACTGGCATTCTGTGTCATAACAAAGTTCAGATTTTAAACAAAATTCATTTTATGATTATATAGTCTCTTCCCAACTTGACTTTTAGCAAAGTACCTTATGGTATAACAGAATCAAGAAGAACATTTAAATGTCACTACATTTAAATAACGTTATAAAAGATTTTAAGTTATTTAATTTAGGGAATAAAGTGAATAACAATATTATACCTACAATGAGATATAGTTTTAAAATAACTTGGAGTTGAAAAATATTAGATATTTAGTTATTTTATAAAATTTTTAAAAATTCTTAGTAATTGTTATTAGGTGATCTATATGTATTGTCTTGTCAGTAAGCTGAGGGCAATGGCTTCCACTCTACACAAGGCCTATCTGAAACTAATCTAATGCTTAGTACTATTAAATGCCTGAAATTTAATGTTCATTAACATTTCAATATCTTTAAATTATTTCACATATTTTTTCCTATTTTTTACATTTTTAACACAATTTGTGCCACAGGTGATAAATATACTTCATACTTGTGAAAATGTAACAAAATGTTGATTCATGATCTATTTATGGATTCATTGATCATAAGTTATAGTGTTACTTTATTTCTTTTTTAAAAATATATACATACACAAACTTTGGGGTATTTTTGTTTGTTTGTTCCTTTGTTTGTTTCTCTAGAGACCCTGTCATCCTGGAAGGAATGCAGTGATGTGATCATACCTCACTGCAGCCTCGAACTCCCGAGCTCAAGGGATCCTCCCATTTCAGCATCCCAAGTAGCTAGGACTATAAGTACTTACCACCATGTCTGGCTAAAGGTTTTATTTTTTGTAGAAACAGGTTCTCACTATGTTGTCTAGGCTGGTCTTGAACTCCTGGTCTCAAGTGGTCTTTCTGCTATGCTAAAGTCATGTTAAATGCTTCTCTTCTTATGCACTATTTATTATTTCTGATTGTTTTTGTGTTTATCATATTGATGTCTTAATCAACGGTATTTTTGTTTTTAACATATTCATCTCTTTATCAGTGAAACCATAGCTTCAAGAAATTTAAGAATTTTACATTAATGCATAACTGCAGGGTGATTTTATATTACCCAAGATTTTGTCTTGCCTTAAGCAATTCCTTTTTTTGAAGTTTTTAATTTTAATATAATTTTATATTTGCAAAGTTGGAAGTATATACAAAGAACTTTATTCTTTCTCACATTTATCTACTGTTACCATTTTTCTTATTTGTTTTATTACTGCCTCACTCAGTTTCTTTTACTCACTATACATACATACATGGTTTAATTTTTTGTTTTTAATAAATAATTTGAGAGTAATTTGACATTGTAACACTTTCTTTAAATACTTCTATTATTAACTAATCCTCAACTTATATTCAAATGTTGTTCATTGTTTTAATAACATACTCTATAGCTTTTAAAACGTCTGGACCATGATTCAAACCAAAAATATATATATTACAATAACTCATTAAGAGTGTTAACGTGGCCAGGCATGGTGGTTCATACCTGTAATCCCAGAACTTTGGGAAGCCGAGGCAGGTGGATCACCTAAGATCAGGAATTTGAGACCAGCCTGGCCAACATGGCAAAACCCCGTCTCTACTAAAAATATAAAAATTGGCCAGGTGGGGTGGCGTGTGCCTATAATCCCAGCTACTGGGGAGATTAAGGCACTAGAATGCTTGTGCCATGGAGGCCAAGGTTGCCATGAGCCCAAATCGTGCCACCACACTCAGCCTGGGGGACAGAGTGACAGTGCATTCCACCCCCACCCCAAAAAAAGTTTTAACGTTTTCTTTATTTTGAAATGGCTTCTCAGCCCTTATTTGACACTGATGATCTTGGTAGTTTTGGGTAGCTCAGGCCAGGTAATGTTTTCATGTTACAACATTTATTATCATATATTTCTGCATTAATAATGTTTCTTTCATATTTTAAATATTTTTATAAGCCTTTAAAAAGCATCTAGACATCAGATGTTGTGCCTGTAATGTTAAATGTATTTAAAACAAATCTCTAGGGAAAATATCAAGCTTATTTTATTCATTAGGCAAACAAATCCTTAACACATGACTAGATCACTTTTATTTTCATAAAGATACAGTTTTACTCTCATGTTTTAAGTATAATTGTCTTAAGTATTTCTTCTACATACATTGAGTGCCACATCAGACAGTGTAATAATTTTTGCTTCAACCATCAAATGTGATAGAAAAAAATCATGATATGAAGGATATTTTGTTGTTCTTTCATTTTTTAACCCACTTATTCTCCTTTCTTTTTCTGAAGTTCCAAGCCTTCTTCTATTATTTCCTCTCTGTTAAGAGAAATCTTTCACCTATTCTTCAAGACAAGCTATGTTAAAGTAAGTTAACAGAGGAACAGAAAACCAAATATGGCATGTTCTCACTTATATGTGAGAGCTAAATAATGAGAACAATGGACCTATGTGTTCCCCTGGGGAACAACACACACTCAGGCCTATCAAAGGATAGAGGGTGGGAGGAGGGAGAGGATCAGGAAAAAATAGCTAATAGCTTACCTTGGTTGATGAAATAATCTGTACAACAAACCCCATGACACAAGTTTATGTACGTAACAAACTTGCACGTGTACCCCTGACTTAAAAAAAAATTTTTTAAAGAAATTTCAGTGAAGACCAGATTTGAAGAATCCCTGAGCAGGCAAAGCCAATTAGGTCACATAAGTGACTTTAATCTTGCTTGATTTGCAACATATTTCTTGTAAATACCTATATTAAAGAAAAACAGAACTTAAGCTTAAGCAATCAGAAGCAACCAACATAAGCAACTAGACACCTAGGGACTTTCCAATAGTGTAGGCCAAATAAGGCAACTTTATAACTGTAACCAATCAAATATTTTCTTTTCTTGACTTCCAAGTTCATCCTATAAAAAGCTTCTCCTTTGCATTTCCTCAGTGGAGCTTCCAAACTTTGGTTTGGAGCTTTCTGGTTCATGACTCATTGTTTGCTCAAATACACTTTAAAACATTATGACTCAGTTTCCCTTTTAACAGTTTGCTAGCAACAAGCTGTTTTCCTTTAAGCTTGTCTATGGTTCCCTTTCATTCTTGATATATTTCACCTGATACAGAATTTATGGTTGACTTGTCTTTTATTTCAGTAATTGAAAATGTTCTACCACTTCAATCTGGCTCAGTTTCCAACTAGGTCTGGCAAACACTAGGGATGGGGAAAGAAGAAATTAAGAGTGCCAATCAGCTCTGCCTTCCACAACCTTGTTCCCTCCTGGATGCCATGTGGGTGTGGAGACTCTGTTACCTTCTGATTCTAATGATTGGAACAAGTGCTGGGAGTGAAGCAGAGTGACAACTAACCCTGCTTTTCCTGCCTCATTGTCTCCTGGCGGTTGAGTGGTGGTGGGGCTTCAGCTGGTTCCTGGACCGGGTTGATATCATCTTGGGGAAAGAGAGCGCCACCTGCTACCCCTGATGTCTGTAGGATGGAAAATTGGCTAACTGCAAAGTCCAGCCAGCACTAAGCGTTGGCATGGTTGGAGCCCTGCCTCCTGTTTTCACAGTCCAGGAGCAGGTTTGAAGATGCGTTCCTTGCTAGGCCTTGCGGAAACCACTGAAGACATCAGGGGAGGGGCCAATACAGGAGGGGGGTGCCATTTTACTGCTGGTGTTTGGTTGGAGTATGGTGAGTTTACTGCCGACAACGTTTTCTATTGTGAAGCCACATTTTTCCTGGGCCTTTGAATAGGGGAAGCTAAACCTTTGGCTTGGAGCTTTTTGTCTATGCCTATTGATGATTCGGGACAACCAGGTTCCTCCAGAGCCCTGTTTGGAACAAGAAAGCATTTGTATACAGTCTGTATGTTGTATGAATGGTTGTGGGGTAGGGAAGGGGTCGGATAGAAGAGGAGGAGTTTGGTTTTCACCACAAAAAGCTTGTTGTCCACAGAGCAGTGGTAAGGTTATGGTGTGGAAGTGAGGATGGGTAAACTACAAATTCGATACAAATGAGAAGGCAATATAGAAATTAACATATTTGTCTTTTTGTCTGAGAGTTTTATGGGGTAAACACTATATTTTTTTTTTCAAAATCATTTTCTTTCATTTCATATAAATGTTCATCTAAATATGAGACCGTTAGAACACATTTGGCATCTTAGAAGGAATGGGAGAGATAGATAATATAAAATGAGCTACTTAGGCAGCACATTTAAGTGGTTTGTTTTTCACAAAAGTGTCCCAAAAAGGAGACAAGGTGTCTGATAGCCAGTCTTTTAAGTGTCTTTCTCTACAAAACATATCTGAACATCCAAATGTGGAAGAGAGGAAATTGGGTACCTCAAAATGACTCTTTTAAGAGCTTTTCTCTGGCTCCCAAAGAGATTTGTTTGTTTTCAGGAGATTTATTTTGTTATTATCGCATCCGAAATGTACTAGAAAGAAAGAAAAAGACTTTTGTGAGCTCAGAACAATAGTAAATCAGCTATCCTAAGTGCATTTCTGTCTTAAAGATTTATTTTGTTTTGTTATAATTGAGATGAGTCAAGGAGACAACTGTATGGAAGCACTTTTGATTCTGCATTGGGACAAAGGTCAGTAACTTAAGACCCAATTGTCCTTGGAGTAAAAACATTTTCTAAATATGTATTGGTGGGAAATGCTGCTCTAGTGAGGATTATAGCACAGCTCTAAGAGCCTGCTGTCCACCAAAATGTCAGAAAGGGCAGGCAACTTAGGAAATACATTTTGTATTCTATTCTTTGAGTACATTGGACAAGCTAAATATAGAGTAGAAATTGCTGTTTAGCTGAGATAATCTGCTTAATGCATTTTGGGAGTTCAAATTTCCTTTTTAGCAGAATGACTGCTAACTTTTATTCTGCATTAGATGTAGTTTTTGTCAGGCACTCATCCACCTCACACAGTTATAAAGTATCAGGCTTTTGGGTTAATTTTTGCCATTCCACTTATTTGTATGGAAAATCATTATTGTAGATGAGCAGAATTCTACTCCCAACACTATGATCTATGATCACATTGTGTTTGGAAAAAATGTGTAACCTTACTTAGACCCAGGTTTAAAAAATATTATTTATAATCGTTACATCATCATTTGGCATATTTATGAGGTACAATGTGATATTTTGATATATATGTAAATTTTGCAATGATCAAATCAAGGTAGTATATCCATCGCCTTAAACATTTATCATTTCTTTGTTGTGAGGACACTCAAAAACCTCTCTTTAGGATATTTTGAAATATAAAATACATTATTGTTAACTCTAGTCATCCCACCATGCAATAGAACACCAGAAATTATTCCCCCTATTTAACTGTAGCTTTGTAGCTGTTAACCATGTCCCTCTCCTCTCCCCATCGTCTTGTAACCACCAATCTACTCTACTTCTATGAGAATAATTGTTTAAATTCGACATATAAGTGAGATCACGTAGGATTTATCTTTCAGTGGCTGGCTTATTTCAGTCAACAGAATGTTCTCCACGTCCCTCTGTGTTGCCAAAAATGACATAATTTTTATTTTATGGCAGAATAGTATTCCATTGTCTATATATACCACATTTTCTTTATTCATTCATCCATTGATGAACATTTAATTTAACCATACTTTGGCTATTGTGAATAGTGCTGCAATAAATAGGAGTGCAGACATCTCCTCAACATACTGATTTCATTTCCTTTGGATATATACTCACTAGTAAGATTGCTGGATCATATGATAGTTCTAGCTTTAATTTCTTGAAGAATTGCCACACTGTTTTCCATAATGGCTGTTCTAATTTACATTTCCACCAGAAGTATGTAAGGACTGACTTTTCTCCACATTACCATCAACATTTATTATCCTTCAATTTTTAAATTGTAGCTCTTCAGACTGAACAAAAGTGATATCTCATTGCAGTTTGGTTTGCATTTTATAGTAGTTTTGTCTACATTTTCTTTTGTTTCTCATCCTTTTGAGGTTTCATCCTGAAAATCCTCATGTAGACTGCTGTCATGGAGCTTTAACTCTATGTTTTATTGTAGTGGTTTTGTTGTCTGGAGCCTTTACATCCTTAATCAATTTTGACTTAATTTTGGCTTATAGTGAGAAATCTAGTTGCATTCTTCTGCATGTGGATATCCAGTTTTCCAAGCACCATATATTGAAGAAGATATCCTTTATCCCTTTTGTGTACTGGTACCTTTGTCAAAAATAAGTTCGCTGTAGATGTGTGAGTTTATTTCTGGGATTTCTATTCTGTTTCACTGGTATATGTGTCTGTTTTAATGACAGTTCCATGCTACTTTTCTTCATTTAAGTTTGTACTATGTTTGGACATCAGGTAGTATGATGACAAAAGTTTTATTGACTTTGCTCAAGATTGCTTTGCTTATATAGGGTCTTTTGTGATTCCATATAAGTTTTAGGGTTTTAAAAAATATATTTCTGTGAAAAATGTCATTGGTATTATTTTTTATTTTTGAGACAGAGTCTCACTCTGTCACCCAGGCTGGAGTGCAGTGGCGCAATCTTGGCTCACTCCAACCTCCGCCTCCTGGGTTCAAGTGCTTCTCCTGCTTCAGCCTCCTGAGTAGCTGGGACTACAGGCACCTGCCAACATGCCTGGCTAATTTTTGTATTTTTAGTAGAGACAGGGTTTCACCATATTGGCCAGGTTGGTCTCAAACTCCTGACATTGTGATCCACCCGTCTTGGCCTCTCAAAGAGCCGAGATTACAGGCTTGAGCCACAGCGCCCAGCCTGTCATTGAGATTTTGATAGAAATTGTATTGAATCTCTGTAAATTACTTTGGGTAGTATGAATATTTTAACAAATTAATTCATAAACATGTCTTTTCATTTTTGTGTCTTCTTTAATTTTTTCATTAATTTTTTATAGTTTTCACTGTAAAAGTCTTTCACTTGTTATACTTATTCCTAGATATTTAAATTTTTTGTTATCTCTTGTAAAATGGACTGCTTTATTTTTTTTCAGATAATTTGCTATTGGCATTTAGAAACACTACTGATTTTTGTATGTCAATTTTGTATCCTTCAACTATACAGAATGGGTTTCTTATTTCTAATAAATTTTTGATGGAGTCTTTGGGATTTTCTGTATATAATATTAGGTCATCTGCAAACAGCACTAACTTGACTTACTCCTTTCTAATTTGGATGCCCTTATTTCTTTCTCTTGCCTGATTTTTCTGGCTAGGTTAGTCTTATTTTTAAAAAATCCATATAATAAAGGTGATAATGCCTATCTAACAGGGTAAGTTTAATATAATGTTTACCTATGAGATACAATATAGTGTGTTACTATGAACAATAGATATTGTTATATCTATTGTTCATGACAATAACATGAATGCCTAGGTGTCACAAGTATTTGGGAAGTGAAAGACATGAAAATTATATAACACAAATTCTGGAGATGCTGAGGAGTTTAAAAGCTGGAAGAGATATGTTAGAGGATCAGAGAAAAATCACTTTCCCCCTGCAACTTTGGAATGGGTGAACAAGTCATCATTTACAGAAAATCCAATACGCCTAATGGACTACAAAGTAAAAGCTCATGAAGAGAATCTATGACAAATGGCCATTTTACCTACAAAACTACTGTCTCTATGGACCTCAACTGAGTAACTCAGGGACTGCTGTTAGTCAGCCAAGCTAACAGTTGCAGAGACATGCTGGATGTGGATCAGAGGAGAAAGAGACAAGCTGAGACTCACTTCTGTCTATCACAAGGTCTGACCATGACAACCTTTCAAGAATAATGTCCTCTGCTTTTCCTAAAACTTTCAACTTTCACAGAGGTTTCTCTTTTGGCCAACTCTAATCAGAATTCATTCACAGAAATTGATTCAGGGAAATGTAGTTCTTTGCCTTACACATTATCCAACTATCTAGACAAAATTCAAATGTATAAACTAATGATGATTAGCTAAAGAGAAAGAGGAGTAAAATATTAAATTATATTATAAAAATAATGTCTGCTTTGACTTTATCATATTTTTTATGTTTAACTTAGGACAGTAGGTATTTTCTATCTGATATGAATTTTGTTTACACCTATGTCATTCTTGATTTGTTAAATTACAAACTTTTTGAAGGTAGAATACTTATCTGTGCATTTAGCACTTGGTTCCCACAAAATAAGAACTCAGTAGCTATTTTTGAATTACGCATACAATTATTATTAAAATTTAATTTTATCATTTCAGAATTTACATTTGTCATCAAGCTTGATTAAAAGCACTACCTTTGACAATAGGATTGAACCAGTGAATGAGAATTATTTGTGATCAGTATTTTGATGTTATAGAAACACATGATTCTAAACTGCTGGATTATACTTTAAAATTCACTCTTTTAAGTTGTTTAAATATCTGCAATAAAATTGAAAACCTTTTAAGCTACTAACATTTCAATGATTTTGCCAAGGTGACAGTTTCTTTGTAAAATCTTAAAATTCATAAAGGTGAGTCACATCAAAAACAATGAATAGCAATTAAGACATTATCTTAGCATATAATTTACATTGAAATACCTATTCAGTGAGAATGAATTAATAAAATAGGGAGTGCCTGCATAATACAACCAATATTGTCTTCTAAACTTAGAAAAACTATATGAGATTCAAATACCATGATAAAATGAGATTTGACCTGAGTCAACTCTTTTCTAGTGCTATTTAAAGACAAAAATAGAAACACCAGAAACATATTAGAGATACTGGCATAATATGAAACCATAGCCATAATTTAGTGTACATGTATATGTCTAAAAGACTAATATATTTTAAATAAATCTGCAGTAAAATAATTTCCAGTTCAGAGGAATGGAAATGGTAACCCTAGATATAAAATCAAATTGGGAATATTCCAAATAATGTAAAGTGATATGCCATATAATTTCACCCTAAGGCAGTGTTTTTCAGGGCTGTTTTAAAGAGGCAGCAACTTTTAAAAAATGAATTATTAAGGCATTTTAAACACAATTTGAAAAGGATTGCTTGAAGCCAGGATTTCTTGAAGATGGTAGAAACTAGAGTATAGATCTGGCAACAGTTATGGGTAAAGGCAGTTTGTGTTTCTTACTGTGTGCCTCTGACCTATATTTTTAAGTTTCCATATCTTCATTCATAAAGTCAGGACAAAATATTATACATGTTCTAAAGGTGAGAGGATTAAATGGAATAGTGAATATAGTTTTTTAGCAAAGCATCTAGAAAGTAGAAAGTACTCAAAAGTGTAAGCTCTCAAAAAAGAAAGAAAAAATGTATACCAAGTATATAAGAAATAAAACAAGAATTCATTAACTTTTAAGTATATATGTTAAAATGTGTGAGTAAATTAGAATCAATCATTGTTATTCAGTATTTTAAATGCAATTAATAAAATATAACTATAATGTTGCTTAATCTTAAGTAGCTAAAAAATAGCCTTAATATGCCAATGTAATGCATGACTTTTAACAACTGAATATATTTACAAATGGTAAAATAAGTTCTCAAAGATTTTCTGTGAATTCAGTTTCATTAAATATATTGGTAAGTGATAAACAGAAGAAAATTAGCCATATATGTATATTAACTTTATTATGTTATAGCTTTTATTATCTTGTGTGGTTCTTTTTTCTCTACTATGTATTAGAAGAAAATGAACAGAATATGTCAAATGCCAATACCAAACAAAAGTGTTATGTTTTTCACACAAAACTGGCATTTTGTTATGATAATGCAACAAAACTTCCCATGCATTTCTGAACGTTTCCCATTTTATTGAATAAACTTTTAAATAGCTAATGCATTTCTTCTTAAAGAAGTTATTCATTTCTTAAAAATATGCGGCATAGTAATTCATAA
Organism: Cebus imitator; assembly: GCF_001604975.1. NCBI lineage: Eukaryota > Metazoa > Chordata > Mammalia > Primates > Cebidae > Cebus > Cebus imitator. The sequence continues at coordinate 2,105,306 of NW_016107560.1, forward strand.
ATAGAGGCTTTATAACTACACTTGTGTTCATATATTTAAATTTATAATGTAAAATTTGCTATATATATGTATATGTATATATAAAGCCTGTGTATATGTGTGTGTGTGCGTGCGTGTTCATGTGCGTGTGTGTAAAACAAATCTTGAATCTAATTCCATGTTAAAACCAAAGGAGTCTTCAGGGATAAAGAGTTAATCACATGAGGGAATTAAACTCTTTAGAGCTCTAGGGGCTCTAAAGATTTAGATTGTCTTTTCATCTCTTTAAAAGACACCAACATGCCCTTACCAAAGATTATTTGCTCTCTGCTTTGATAAATATATGTCCAGATTGGAGCTGAAACCTAAACTACCAGGGATCAATCACACATTGCATAATTTCATCCAAAGCCAAGCATTTGGAATTATCACGTCCTTTTTTTTTTTTTTTTGACAAATAAGTCTAAAAAAGACAAAAGCAGTTTTAAAATTCTCAGTGTTTTCTAAGCCATAGAAATTCTTATATTGTCCTAAATTTGCCGCATCTCCAGACTCTTCCTGAAAAAATTATCTGTGTGTATATGTATGTATGTATCTGTCTTTCTATTATCTTTCATTTGTCATCTATTCATCATTTGTAGATATACATATAAAAAAAGCCATCTTTATTTTGTGGAATTAACTTTTTTTGGCAAAACTATTTTACTTATCACCTAAAAATAATTGGAATTTTTGTGTGTGAGATATATGTCTCACAAAAGCTTTGAAATATTTTCCAATCTTTTCTGTTTCCAACTATCTAAGTTTCACTTAATCCATTTAATAAATATTTTTAAGCACCTATCATATTCCAAACAAAGAGGATATAATATTGACCTGACATAGCTATGCTTCTTAGCCTATGAAGTTTATACTTTCATAGAAATGACAAATATCAAATATCAAACATCTTAGCATTATCACAATTTTGGATTTTACATAAGAAGAAACACTTTTATAGGAAGTAGTGAAATAAAATGCAAGAATTTCTTGGCTTGAATAAAGAAAAGATCATAAGTTAGTTTTGGTTTTGATTTTGGACATGAATTTGACTAAATTTTCAGACAAAGCATAGAACAAATAGGAAGTGCAACATGTGGCTGAAACTTCAAAACTCAAGGATAAATTTATGAATTTGAGAGTTATCTAGAAATAGATTAGAATTAAAGTTGTGAATGTGGGTGATACTGTCAACTGTAACAATGCAGAGTGAGAAAATAAAAGTCTAGAAAATAGAGGGACAGGTAACTCTAGACGAGATTGAAATTGTAAAAAAAGTTTACAGATTAATGGCTTTAGAGGTGAAAAATAAAATGCACAATATAGCACTGCACCTGGAATTTTACACCCTTAGCCATGTGTTATGATAGAGTTAAATTTAAAATAGATCCAGAGCCTTTGCCTAGGGTTTTTCTAGTTAAGGCAATGTCAAATTAATCAGAACCAGAAGCAGCAATGAATGACAGAATTTATGGTTATAAATTAGCTAGAAGAGATAATGAACTATATAGAATGGTCTTTACATATGGAGTTTATTTCATCAAGACAAAACAGGTTGGCACAAAACACACATTTTTAGAATCATAAATTTTGGATCAAGGAAAACATTTGAATAACCATGCTATTATATGTGTTCACAGCCCTTAAAAAAGGTTTAGCCCTTAACCTCCATAAAAATATATGAATTCACACTTCAAATATAACATTCAAGGAAAGTACCTATATGCTTATTTTAAAATGTAATGCAATCACTTGCATAGTAACACATTTGAAACTCATTGCCATTAACAACCCTAGCAAACAACTGAAGCAGGAAAGAAATTTAATCTCCTGAGATTTCTTTATATATTTTTTCTCTGAAAAGAGCATAGTCTCTTACATTTACAATTTCTTGATTTTATCATGTGCATAAAAGGAAATGGTCTGTTTTTTAAACCAGCGTTTTTGTTGTTGTTGTTGTTTTTATGTAGTTTTCATTTTTGATGGAAGATATGCTGCTGGTAAAATGAGAAAACAAACAAACGTTGAGTGTCCCTTGTAGAAGGCATCTCTTAAAGGGCTGTTTGAGGCTGAATGAATTAATGCTAATTATTTTAATTTAGAATTTCTCAGAGACTTGATTATCTAATGATATATGTGTAAAAGGAATTAGAAAACAAAACAAAAAAAATGACAGAAGTATTTTAAAGGAATGAAATATAAAGTGTATAAAAACAAAAAATTGCCGGGCGCGGTGGCTCACGCCTGTAATCCCAGCACTTTGGGAGGCCGAGGGGGGTGGATCATGAGGTCAAGAGATCGAGACCATCCTGGTCAACATGGTGAAACCCCGTCTCTACTAAAAATACAAAAAATTAGCTGGGCATGGTGGTGCGTGCCTGTAATCCCAGCTACTCAGGAGGCTGAGGCAGGAGAATTGCCTGAACCCAGGAGGCGGAGGTTGCGGTGAGCCGAGATCACGCCATTGCACTCCAGCCTGGGTAACAAGAGCGAAACTCCGTCTCAAAAAAAAAAAAAATTGCTACAGAGATTTAAAAAAATGTGAAAAAAGGATAAAATTTCCATGGATCTAAGTGAAAAAAAAATGGAATAATGGAATCAAGAGCAAAATAAGTAAAAATAATAAAAAGCATTTAAGATAAAAAGTTATATACAGAAAATAAAGTATAAAAATTTGAGCATTGAAAAAATATGTAGAAGAAAAATGAGACCATTTTAAAATTAAGTAAAGCTGTTATTAGAACGAACAACAGAGCAGGGACACTGTTGAAGAATTATTGCCAGGAAATAGAAATGAGCCTTGAGAAAAGTGAGCAAAGTAAAATTAAAAAGTTGAAAGAATTAAAAAATATTTATCAGTAAATTATAGATATAGGAAACTGTTCAAAGAAATTTACTGTACATGTAATAGTGTTACTAAAATAAATAAATAAAATACAAATAGTTAAAATATATTTTAATAGCTATTTTCTGGGTAAACAACACTCGAATTTCGAGATAAAACAGTATATACCATATCCTAAGATATTTTAATAAAAATGCAAATTAATTAGTCAATACTGAGACATACGCTGGTAAATTAATGGGTATTGTTTGTAGATAGAAAAAAAGGCAATAATGACAAAAGAGTCACTGATAACAGGAAAAGATTGGAATAATCTCAGCCTTCTTCAAAATAAGATTAAAGTGAGAAGAAAATGAAATAATACCTAGCAAGTCCTTAGGAATCTTTGGTATGACCAAATAAGTTTATATTCTATTAAACTTTTATTCACTTATAAAGTGAAGCATACTTTCAAATATGCATAAAATCTAAGAAACTATCACTAACAAAAAGATTGTAGAGATTGAAGTTTTAGCCAAGCAGCAGCAGATTAGGGAGGCTGTAATAAAAAACTGACAGTATGTTTTGAATCCATAAGGTAGAGACCTAAGACTTAAACAAGCAATAATTGTTACAGAATTGTAGCAGATAATGATGATGTTGAACTAATAATAACATAGGTCAGAATATGCAATTCTAGAGAAGGTGAGCATTCATATTAGTATGTGGGTCTTAACATAAATAATAAAAGATTAGAGTTGCGAAGGTAACTACTATTGTCATAGGATCCTTAGGGTGATGCTTCTCCAACCAGAAACGTCTGTGGCTGTCAGTGTCTTCTGCTCACACCTGCTGGACTTGTTCTGCCCACTCAGCCTGGCAGGTTATGCTCAGATTGCACTACCAGCCCAGATACCACATGGATGATGGCTCATTCAAGGCTTTGGCTGAACCAGATGTATTACATGCAGCTTCTGCTGCAGGCACCCACGTCTGGACAAGGGGAACACTATGGTACCTGGAAGGTTGGAGACAGCAAGAATCACAGAGCCCCAAAGATGGTGTCACAGCCCTGGTTCAGGGAGCCTCTAGGTCTGGGCTCCCCAAAAAGCCACAGCTCTCCTCTGCTTCTCATCAACACATCATGGCAAGCAGGGGGTGTATTTCGGCCCTGTTTGTGTTACAGCTTTTTGAGTCCTGTAATTTGTCAGGTACCAAGTTCTTGTCCTATGTCCAGGAAGAATGAGGTATGTGGACAACTGGAGGGTGAGCAAGGCGGAGAATAGCTTCACTGAATGACAGAACAGCTCTCAGGAGACTTGAAGTGGGTAGCTCCTTTCCACAGGCAGATCACCCAGACATCTGTGAAGCCCTCAGTAGAGAGGAAACCTGAATGTGTAGCTCTTATCTGCAGGCAGGTATCCTGACAACTGTTTGAGTCTGGCTGTGTCCCGGGGTTTTTATGGACTAAGAAGGGAAGAAGTGTGTGCTGACTGGTCCTTGGGCAGGCATGGGTGGGCCTAGAGAAAGCACAGAAGTTCTCACTCCAGTCCAAAGACTTTACCTGAAACTGACAGCCGGGCCCACATACTTTACGCCCTCCCTTGCTTGAAGTTGGGGCTTCACCAGGGATCAGCTCCTTTCCACCCAGTTGTCTCTATGTCTCCTGCCAGCATCAATCATGTCTACCACGATTGTTTATGCCACAGGGTGCCTGCAAGCCCATGCCAAGCTTCCCTCACTCCCAGCTTGGTCTCCTTCCTGTGCTCCTTGGAGCCCAAAGTCTGGAAGGAGCAGGGAGCTGGTGTGTCAGCACCACTCCAAGCATTTGCACACCCAGCTGAGTTGTGACAGCATCCAGGCTTGGCCTCAACTTTGTTCTAAAATCAGAGTGACAGCCAGCAGGAACAGGAACTTTTGAGTCTGTGGGGACAGGGGGACTTCCTCGGCCCTGGAAAGTGCAGGGATGACCAGGTCTTCCAAAAGTCAGAGACTACACACATAAGTACATATGCGCTCACATGCATATACACATCAAGAAGAAAGACTACAGAAGAAAAATATAAGTTTTATTATTGGGAACACAGAACAATTTGAATAGTATGTCACCCTGAGTAAAACCAAGATGGACAGACAGATATGTTGGCAGGTAGAAAGGTGCACACAAAATGTGTGGTGTTATTGCCTCTGTAGAAGGTTATTGGAATTTGGAGCTCAGGATTTGGAAAAAGACAGATAATTCACTGAGCATGCTTAAATAGTTTTGTATTTTTAGTGTAATTTTGACAGATTAAAATTTAATCCATTGAAAAATGTTTTCTTAAAGTTCTCCTAAATAGATACATTGTACCTTCTCAGGGGTGCTTTTTCTTCCATAGTCTGCAAGCACAGATCTTTCTAAATAATAAGCACAGTGAATCTTTATAGTAAAAACCACAATGTAGTGCTTTTGTTGATTTATTTGACTGTTTTCAACTAAATAATTGTAAAACAAAGAAGATGTAATATTTTCAAAACTTTAAATGTATTGTTTACTTCATGCTAGTGTTTAAACTAAAACAAGCAAACATATTCATGACTCATCAATATCCTGAAGCAGGTGCCTCTGAAGTCTCTAGAGTTTTCTGTACTGGTGTGATTTAAGTGTATGTTGGTTTAAGTATGTGAATGTGTTTCCCCATAATTTTTCAAAAATATTTATTCATTAAAAGAGTAATAGTTCAAGCAATTAAACTCATTAAAAGTTTTCAAGGAAAACTAAATCAAAATAGGTCCTGACCTTCAAGAGTTTCACAAAACTGGTTGTTCCATTAAGAAAAACTCAAGATATGTTTATACTGGATGCATAAAAAAGCAGTTATTGTCTTGCTAATTTGAGTCAATTCTGTTGTATCTTTAAAAATATAAAGTATATTTGTTGTATACTCTCTAAATAAGTGTCACTTGTAAAGTGAGAGAAATTCTAGTTGGTTTACATACACACAAATAAGCTTTGGAAACAGGATTATATGTTATGATTTAGGATAACTGAAGATAACCTTTCCTGACTCTATCTTTTATATATATATATATATATATATATATATATATATATATATATATATATATATTATTGCACTTTAGGTTCTGGGTACATGTGCAGAAAATGCAGGATTGTTGCATAGGTACATACATGGCAATGTGGTTTCCTGCCTCCATCCCCCCATCAGCTATATCTGGCATTTCTCCCCATGTTACCCTCCCCAACTCCCCACCCCCCACTGTCCCTCCCCTAGGTCCCCCCAACAGACCCCAGTGTGTGATGTTTCCCTCCTTGTGTCCATGTGTTGTCATTGTTCAACACCCACCTGTGAGTGAGAACATGTAGTGTTTGATTTTCTATTCTTGTGTCAGTTTGCTAAGAATGATAGTTTCCAGATTCATCCATGTCCCTAAAAAGGATATGACCTCATCATTTGTTATGGCTGCATAGTATTCCATGGTGTATATGTGCCACATTTTCTTTGTCCAGTCTATCATCGATGGGCATTTGGGTTGGTTCCAGGTCTCTGCTATTGTAAACAGTGCCACAATGAACATAAGTGTGTGTGTGTCTTTATAATAGAACAATTTATAATCCTTTGGCTATATACCCAGTAATGGGATTGCTGGGCCAAATGGAATTTCTATTTCTAGGTCCTTGAGGAATCACCACACTGTCTTCCACAATGGTTGAACTAATTTACACTCCCATCAACAGTGTAAAAGTGTTCCTTTTTCTCCATATCCTCTCCAGCCTCTGTTGTCTCCAGATTTTTTAATGATTGCCTTTCTAACCTGGCATGCAGTGGTATCTCAATGTGGTTTTGATTTGCATTTCTCTAATGACCAGTGATTATGAGCGTTTTTTCATGTTTGTTGGCCTCATATATGTCTTCTTTTGAAAAGTTACTTTGCATGTCCATAGCCCACTTTTGAATGGGTTTCTTTGTTCTTTCCTTGTAAATCTGTTTTAGTTCTTTGTAGATTCTTGATATTAGTCCTTTGTCAGATGGGTAGACTGCAAACTGTTTTCCTTTTCTGCTGGTTGCCAGTTCACTCTAATAATTGTTTCTTTTGCTCTACAGAAGCTCTGAAGTTTAATTAGATACTATTTGTCTATTTTGGCATTTGTTGCCAATGATTTTGTTGTTTTAGTCATGAAATCCTTGCCATGCCTATGTCCTGAAAGGTTTTGCCTAGGTTTTCTTCTAGGGTTTTTATGGTGAGTCTTTAATCCATCTAGAGTTAATTTTAGTATAAGGTGTCAGGAAGGGGTTCAGTGTCTGCTTTCTGTATATGGCTAGCCAGTTTTCCCAACACCATTCATTAAACAGGGAATCCTTTCCCCATTGCTTGTTTTTGCCATGTTTGTCAAAAATCAGATGGTTGGGGAGGTGTGGCATTGCCTCTGAGGCCTCTGTTCTGTTCCATTGGTCTATATCTCTGGTTTGGTACCAGTACCATGCTGTTTTGCTTACTGTAGCCTTGTAGTATAGTTTTAAGGCAGGTAGTGTGATGCCTGCAGCTTTGTTCTTTTTGCTTAAAATTGTCTTGGTTATGTGGGCTCTCTTTTGGTTCCATATAAGTTTAAGGTGGTTTTCTCCAGTTCTGTGAAGAGGGTGGACTGCCTCTGTATTGGCAGACACTTTTCCCCCCACAGAGCTGAATTGTCTGGGGTCCAGTTGCACTTGCTATGAAACTCTCAATCCAGAGTGTTTCAGATTGCTGGTCTTTGTGGGTGTGGGGCCCACCTAGTCAGATCACCTGGCTCCCTATTTCAGCCCCCTTTTTTTCAGTTGAATGGGTGGCTCAGTCTCCCATGCATTCCATGTGCCAGTTGAAATGGCCACCCAGATTTGTGTGCATTTTTGTGCAGAGACCCACTGCCCTGGCTGAAAGAGCTGTGTTGGAAATTCATGGCACTTTTCAGTCTGGGAATCCTCTGGTCTATGGGAGTAATAACTCATTTGGAAATGCAATGATCACTCACCCTCTGCATTGTTCTTGTTGGGAACTGCACTCCAAAGTTGTTTCTATTTGGCCATCTTGGATCCGCCCTTGACTCTTTCTTGATAAGAGCAAATAAGATTAATTTAAATTTATAATTTAAATATGAATTTATACTTCAACTGCCTTATGATGATATAGAAATATAATTTGGTCTGAGTCGTAAAAAAATTAATATTATTTTGTGAAAATATATGTGTTTGGCATTTTTTAACATAAAAATGTAATATACACATAACATAATATATGTATCTCTTCCAGGTTTTAAAATCTCTTATTTTTCAATTCTCTACAACAATTTTGAAAAATGAAAACAATCTATTCATTTATCTATTTATCAAATTATAAGCCTTATGCCTCTTTAATCAATATATAACATTCTGGTTATACACATGGACACAGGGAGGGGAGCACTACACACTGGGGTCTGTTGGGGGGAAATAGGGGAGGGACAGTGGGGGGTGGGGAGTTGAGAAGAGATAGCAAGGGGAGAGATGCCAGATGTAGGTGATGGGGAGGAAGGCAGCAAATCACACTGCCACGTGTGTACCTATGCAACAATCTTGCATGTTCTTCACATGTACCCCAAAACCTAAAATGCAATAAAATAAATGGAAAAAAAAGAAATAATATTTAAGTAATAAATTTTATTCTGTAAATACATTCATTATGTCTTTTCTCAATAAGCACTGTAATAATATATCATAAATAAATCATATAAAGAATTTTACTTCTGCTTATATTTACCACGGCTAGCATCAAAGTAACTAAGGTAAATTAAATTGTTCTCAAAAGAGGATAAGAATTGTACCTGCCTATTCCATATATTGAGTGTAACTTAGAGAATGAATTTTTACATTTTAATATGAACCTCATATGGTCAGAAAAAATGGCTATAAAATGACATTCTTAAATTTGAGGTTAATGAGGCTGCAGCAATTTTTATTATAAGTATTGATTTCTAATAAACTGTGAAAGATAATTTATGTATCATTTAAAAATATCACAGTATTTGCCTCCTGAGCAAATTGAAAAATAAGCTAAATTTCAAATAATTGTTAATATTTTGTAAAACACAAAGATAATTTTAGTTTTTACTACGGAGAGATGAATTTCTCAAGTGCTTCTGTATTTTGGGCATGTATGACTATAGGTCTGATATGTATCCTCTAAATTTGCATGCCTTAATTCAGTGAATTTAATGTCTACTTTACCACCTTTATAATGTGGATGTCCTCTCTAGGACTTAGGCCAGCTCACATACAATTGTGTTATAAAATGTAGCTGCTCTACACTCCTCATTTATGAGCAGATCTAATATCTTTTCCTTCTCTTACGGCTGCCATGACTTAAAATGCCCTTGCCCAGAGGAAAAATAAGCCTATCAAATCTGTTTATACATTTATTAGTTGAAGGCCTCTTTTAGGACATATAGAAGTCATCTATCTATATTGAATTAATTACCCACATATTATCTACATTCAAGACAGGTTGGTTCCGGGTTAACCTAGTGTCCTTCTGAGTGGCCTGTATTGATTCACACTAATTTTACTGAAAACAATTGAGTCGTTTTGACTCCTTTAACTTTTTCAACCTAAAAAGATTTTTTTCTTGCTTAACAATATAAATTCCATTTATTTCAGTGTTTGTTAATGGTTAAGAAAGGAAGCCAGACAAAACACACTTAAATAAAAATAAAAATATGATATCCTAAACATTATTAATCAGAAACATGGAAATTAACACAGAAATGAGATGCAACTCACTAATCATATTTTTTAAAACAAAGCTTATGGTGAAATAGGTACTGCTATATCTTGTTATTGAGAATCAACATTCATATTTTCTTTAGGAGAAGGACAACCTAGAAATAATCAAACAAATTTTTAATGGGCATAATCATTGGGCTGGACTTTCCAACTCTAGTATTCTTTTATAAAAGTGATCACATGTAAACAAAAGGATAAATATCAAGTGATTCACTGGAATATTGATTATATTTTTTAAAAATGGAAATAGTGTTTATTATATCATTGTTTAATATAATAACCATTTTTCTTTTATACCAGTTTTAATATAAAAATAGAAAAAATAATTATTTTATAGACTAAAATTTATAAATAAGAAACAGCTCTAAGATAATGTACAAATAATTTTTAGATATAGTTGTATTATTTCTGGGGATAGGAATTTAATTGGTGAGTTTTTGTTTGCTTTTTATAGATGGAAAGTTAGTGTTGAGAAACATATATGTCCATATAATTTTAGATTTGTCATAATGAATAATATAAAGGTAAAATTTTTTAATTTGTCACAATGAATAAATATGAAGGTAAAATTTTAATCAAACTTTTGAAAAAATAAGATAGTAGCTCATTTAAAAGCATTTTTCATCCCAAACATGAGTAGGTCAACAATCTCAACTTATGGGAGTAAAGCTGTCTATTTTTTGAGAATTTTTCAAAATTTTATAACCATATGACATGTTGCTAGGATTTGTCTCAAGACTTTAGTGGGTCTTATGAGTGAGGAAGACTGAATTTTAAACTTCATTAGATTCATAGTGAATATGAATGGATGATCATATCTTTCACATATTTTCCTGCATTTAGTTTTATAATAGGTAATAAGGGAAGCATGGTTGACAAGGTTTATATCTTTAAGGTTTGTAACTTTACTGATAAGGAGCTCTTTATAGTTGAATATAAAATTGAGTAAGAGAAAAGAAAATGAAATTCACAAAATAACAAAAGAAAATAAATGATAGATACAACTTAACAATCTAACTGATAGATATCAATAAAACATCAAAGACTTATTTAAAAAACAAAAAACAAAAAGGATGGCATTGTTTAAGACGTGCTATATCAGCAAGTTACTTGATATTAGTGTAAAATGATTCCAACTTTCTAATGGAGAATCTGTCTGTATGTAAAGAACTTTAAATTGTTCATGCACTTTAATACACTGATAACATTCCTAATAATTTATCTGAAATAAATAATCTGAGATAAAGGCAACCAGTTTTATACCAGTTTTTCTCCTGTGATATTGTCTGCTATAGCAACTGACTGCACAAAACTAAATGTGACATATAATAGAATTATTTAATTTTATGTATACAACCATATAATTAAGCAATTATGGGAAATCATGTTTGCAAAATATTTCTACTATAATATGATCTGAAAGAAAAATCTGTACATAAAATATTATCTAACTTTGTCATATATCTAAATAGATTATTGATTTTATTTCTTTTATTCAACATCTTAGTTTGCCTATAATAGATTGATATTTAAACAGAAAAGAGCCTACAAAGATTTCCTTAAAATATTAGCAGTAGATAAATGTATATGAACTTAATAAGTATTTAATATCTTATTATAAATAAATAAATGAATATATTATAATATAATTTTTACAATTTTGAAGGTTTCTGAAATGAACTACAGGCAGGTAAATTTCCTAAGATACCTTATTTCATTATCTTGCTATCAATTATCTAATCATTAAAAGTATGTATGCATTAATGTAATCTATTCTTTAACATTTAAAAATGGATGGGTTAATCTAATCAATTTTTTACAAATTGAAATTGTGTGAAGTGTGGTTTTTTTTAACAACCACTACTGCCTCATGCTCTGAACTTTACGTGTACTAATGATAGCAAGAAGCATTTTGAGCCATAAAGTGCACTAAGCACTTTACCAAATCCAGACACTTAACACATTTCTAATTCACCTAACAACCTTAATGTCAACTTACTGACAAGGAGATTGATGTTCTGAGAGATTAAGTAATTTATCTAAGATGAAATAGGTAGTATGAGCAGCATCAAGGTTTTAAGCTCAGGTCATGTTGTTCCTGATTTGTGTGCTTCCTCCCTATCACAGTGCCTCACAAAATATCAGTAAGGCAGGGCTTTTCACTAACATTTTTTGTGTGAGACTTTCTATATAATCAAGCAGCTTGTGAGATAAGGGTCACAAAATAACAATCTTGTATAGGCATTTTGATCTAATTTGATCAGTTATTTATTTAATTGATTATATAAAAACATGTAATTGACAACAATGCAGCAGGTAAATGTTATGGATATTCAGATACACAAACGATATTCTGCAATCCATTTCCCTTAAGAGATGTAGGTAATTTTTTGAGAGGCAAGAAACTGATGAGATCAAACTTGCACTTCTAGATCAAATGTGTTTATACACAGGCTATTTGCTCTGGTGCAAGAATTTGGATTTTAATTTTAGTGGTAAGTTAACCTTTGTTCACATCTCAAACCACGCTAAGAAACAATTTAACATCTTTTATTTTATAATGTAACTTAAAATTTTACTCCTGAACTTATTTCAATTTTGTGTTATTTCTGTACGTTTGTCCGATGGCCTTCAGAAATTGGTGTGTTTACAATGAATAAATGGATAAAATTAGGGTGATATTTTTCTATGGAAAACAATTTAGATTTAGTGACATTCAACTTAGATCAAATTATATGCTAAAGCAAAATTCCTGTATACAAATTATATACAGTGCCACAATTAACTTAGAATTGAATGCTCAATATCCTGCTGTTTTATTCCATTTTTGTTCATATGTCAAAAAAAAATCAAACATAAATGCAATTACTTACCAGGAGGAAATAAATGTCAACAACTCAATATTTAAAAAGGCAACAATCACAATGCTAGATGACCAAAGCAATAACTTTCTGAAGATGACAGGTAAACAATTAACCCTGGAGCCAGATCATCAAATTCTTCAAGGAAATCTTAGATCAATGCAGAAGAGTTGCAATTTGACTTTACAAAGTAAATACAAAAATATAAAATTATTCTTGCTTGTGCTTATTGTATGCTTTTATTAACATCTATTCAGCCCCTCAGTGTGATGACAATTACCTAGCAAGCAAAGATCTCTTCCAAATTTAAAAAAAAAAAAAAAAAAAAAGATAGGACTTAGGAAAGCCTATCTCCTAAGTTGGTGTTATGAATGTTCATACCTCTTTTTTTGTGATAATTAGATCTTTATTTGTTTACAGAGAAAGTGAATTCCTTCATAGGATTGTATACCATTATTATATACATTTCTCAGTTTCCAGCTAAACGGAGAAGCTAAACTCAATGATAAAACATTGTAATGAAAGTCAAAACTTTCCTGAATAGCTGAATCCACTTTGTAAAACTAAACTTTTACTTGTAATGACTATAAAAATTATAAAACAAACATACCTGCACAAACAGTAGTCCATTACAGTGTTCCATTTAGCAGTAAACAAGAGTCACTATAAGCAAAATATCAAGATATTTTATATGCATTTAGCAGTAGTCTTTTAAAAAGCTTTACTATATCTATAAAATTTTAGATCACAGGAGACTGTAGAATTTCTAGAATACAAGCTAATTATTTCATAGCCTAAAAAAACAAAAGTACCAGACAAACACATACACAAACACACAGTTGTGCATAGTTATGACTTTTGAGGTTACATTGTGAGTTAAGCTGCCAAAGATTACACAAATGCAGGGATAGACATTATGACTCCTTTTATAGCTTACTTACAGATACTCCTTTCTCCTTCCATTCACATATAACAATACATTAAATTTCAAGAATAACTTTTCATTTCTGATCCAGGAAGAATAATTCTATACCTTCTTCAACATACCACAAATTAGAATGTTTTAACTTAATAAATGTGACTTGCTTTTCTGCTACTAATATACCTAAAACAATTGGAGTATATATACAGAGTGTAATACTATTCAGTCATTAAAAAAAGAAATTCTGTCATTTAAGACAATATGGATAAACCTGAATGACATTATATTAAGTGAAATAGGGCAGGCACAGAAAAATAAATATTACATGATCTTACTCATGAAATATAAAAAAGTTAATCTCATAGAAGTAGAAAGTAGTATGGTGGTTACCAGGAACTGGGAAGGTGGTAGTGGGAAGATGTTGACCAAATGATGCAAAATTTCAGTTAGATAGGAAATACAATTTCAAGAGATCTATTCATGGTAACTTTCATTAGCAATAAATGATCTTGGAAAAATGCTAAGAGTGGATGTAAAGTGTTCTCACCACACACACACACACACACACACACACACACACACACACAGAAACGATAACTAAGTGAGGTAAGGCATTGTTGTGCCAAACCCATATCGACTCCAGTGGGGATAACACCAGGTCCAAGGGACTGAAGAAGAGACCCATAGCAGCAAAGAGACATGGAGTCTTTTTGAGGGGCTTATATACAGGAGAAAGAGTCCAGTTGCAGTGGGCTGGCCAAGAAAATTCAACTGCTTGCAAAAAGCATGCAATTTATACAGCACTTTTACTTAGCACCCTCTCCCTAAGAACCTCCACCCGGGAAACCTCATTCAGAGGTTTCCAAACTCAGAGCCTTGATTTCCATGTACGGCTTATGTTATAGGGGAGAGGTCAGGGGTTCAGATGTTCCTCACTCTAAGTGGGCCACTCTCAAATTCCCTATCTCAGGACACACATTCAGGTGTGTCCTTTGAGACAATATGGACTGAGATAATATGGAATGATCCATACAGGATAATTCTCAGGGCATGCTTAAATTATTGCTGTCAGGTGCATTGACCATGTATATGTTAATTATCTAGATTTAGTCATTCCATAATGTATATATTCCATGATCTATATAATAAATACATACAATTTATTTTGTCAATTTTAAAAAAGGATAAAAATATTGGAGATAAAAGAAGAATAAGTATGATGACTTTCCTCTACCTCTTCTCCTATCATTTCCATTTAATAGTAAAATCTACAGAAAATCACTAGTGGAGATATTGACCAGCCTGGCATCATTTCTGGATTCCTGCAGTTACCATAAAATGTTGGTCCTGAAGAAATGGACTAAATATTTCTGAAAATCCCCAGCTAGATCCAGAGGTGGGGGAATGGAGCACAGGGACCTGAAACTAGTTGGGATTTATAAACTAAACTTTGGAGATTGCTGTCTTGGAACAAACACTACCAGGATCTTTTTTACCATGTGATTCTTCCCTGTCTAACTGAAAGGCTGAGTTCGGTCACATCTGCAGTCATTTGGCCTTTACAAATTGATGGACAAGTTTTGTAGAGGCTTGAATGACACCCCCAAGTGTTTAAATAATTAAGAAGTCTGCTTAATGACTTTCCAATCTTCCTTCAGAATTGTATACATTGTAACTTGTGTTTCCTTGAATAGGTTATAAAAATACACTGGATCAGCTTTTTGATGTGCTATTTCATTTGGTTTGCCAGTATTTTATTGAAGATTTTTGCATCAATGTTCATCACGGATATTGTCCTGAAATTTTCTTTTTCAGTTGTGTCTCTGCCAGATTTTGGTTATCAGGATAATGTTGGGCTCATAAAATGAGTTAGGGAGGATTCCCTCTTTTTGTATTATTTGGAACAGTTTCAGAGGAATGGCACCAGCTCCTATGTGTACCTCTGGTAGAGTTTGGCTGTGAACCCATCTGGTCCTGGATTTTTTTAGATTGGTAGGCTATTAATTGCTGCCTCAACTTCAGACCTTGTTATTGGTCTATTCAGGTATTCAATTTCTTCCTGGTTTAGTCTTGGGAGGGTGTAAGTGTCCAGGAATTTATCAGTTTCCTCTAGATTAACTGGTTTATTTGCGTAAAGGTGTTTGTAGTAATCTCTGATGGTAGTTTGTATTTCTGTAGAATCAGTGGTGATATTCCCTTTATCATTTTTTTATTGCATCTACATGAATCTTATCTCTTTTCTTTTTTATTAGCCTGGCTAGTGGTCTATCTATTTTGTTGATTTTTCAAAAAACCAGCTCCTGGATTTATTGATTTTTGGAAGAGATTTTGTATCTCTAACTCCCTCATTTCTTCTCTGATCTTAGTTATTTCTTGCCTTCTGCTAGCTATTGAATTTGTTTGATCTTGCTCCTCTAGTTCTTTTAATCATGATATTAGCGTATCAATTTTATATCTTTCCTCACTTCTCATGTGGGCATTTAGTGCTATAAATTTCCCTCTAGACACTGCTTTAAATGTGTCCCAGAGAATCTGTGTCTTCATTCTCATTGGTTTCAAAAAACATCTTTATTTCTGTCTTCATTTCATTATGTATTCAGTAGTCATTAAGGAGCAGGTTGTTTAGCTTCCATGCAGTTGTGTGGCCTTGAGTGAGTTTCTTTTTTTTAATTATTATTGCATTTTAGGTTTTGGGATACATATGAAGAACATGAAATATTGTTGCATAGGTACACACATGGCAGTGTGATTTGCTGCCTTCCTCCCCTTCATCTATATCTGGCATTTCTCCCCATGCTATCTCTTCCCAGCTCCCCAACCCCTGCTATCCCTCCCCTATTTTCCCCCAACAGACCCCAGTGTGTGATGCCACCCTCCCTGTGTCCATGTGTTCTCATTGTTCAACACCCACCTATGAGTGAGAACATGTGGTGTTTGATTTTCTGTTCTTGTGTCAGTTTGCTGAGAATGATGGTTTCCAGGTTCATCCATGTCCCTACAAAGGACACAAACTCATCGTTTTTGATGGCTGCATAATATGCCATGGTGTATATGTGCCACATTTTCCCTGTCCAGTCTACCATCGATGGGCATTTGGGTTGGTTCCAGGTCTTTGCTATTGCAAACAGTGCTGCAATGAACATTCGTGTGCATGTGTTCTTATAGTAGAATGATTTATAATCCTTTGGATATATACCCAGTAATGGGATTGCTGGGTCAAATGGAATTTCTATTTCTAGGTCCTTGAGGAATCGCCACACTGTCTTCCACAATGATTGAACTAATTTACACCTCCATCAACAGTGTAAAAGTGTTCCTATTTCTCCACATCCTGTCCAGCATCTGTTGTCTCCAGATTTTTTAATGATCGCCATTCTAACTGGTGTGAGATGGTATCTCAATGTAGTTTTGATTTGCATTTCTCTAATGACCAGTGATGATGAGCATTTTTTCATATGTTTGTTGGCCTCATGTATGTCTTCTTTTGTTAAAGTGTCTGTTCATATTCTTCGCCCACTTTTCAATGGACTTGTTTTTTCTTATAAATCTGTTTTAGTTCTTTGTAAATTCTGGGTATCAGCCTTTTGTCAGATGGGTAAACTGCAAAAATTTTTTCCCATTTTGGGAGCCAGGTGATCAGGCTCAGCTGGTCCCACCCCCACAGAAAAACAGCAATTGGAAACGCTCTGGGTTGAAAGTTTCACAGCAAGCACAGCTGAACCTGGGAAGGTTCAGCTCATAGGGGAGGGGCGTCCACAATTACTGAGGCACTCCACCACTACGGAGGTAGTCTGCCATTGCTGAGTCAGCCCATCATTGCCGAGGCAACCTGCCACTACAAAGAGAGTCAGCCATTACAGAGGTGGGTCGGCTTTGCAGAGGCAGTTCTAACTATATCCATATAAACAGGACTGCAGGGAAGTTCACACGGCAGCTGGGGGGAGCCCACAGCAGCTCAGCAAAGCCTCTACAGGCAGACATTGACTAGGCTGCCTCCTAGCTGGGCAGGGCAGCCCTGATAAAAAGGCAGCAGCACAATGGAAACTCATAAAGCCCTAACTACCCGGGACAGAGCACCTGGGGGAAAAAAACCAGGGGTTTATGAGTTCTACTGCAGCAGACTTAAAGGTACATGTCCAGCAGCTCTAAATGAACAATGGCGATCATAGCTCAGCACTTGAGCTCCTATAAAGGACAGACTGTCTCCTCAAGCAGCTCCCTGACCCCAATACATCCAAAGATTCACCTCATAAAGGAGAGCTCAGACTGACATTTGGCAGGTATTCTTCTGGGATGAAGATAGCAGAAGAAGAAACTGGCAACAACCCTTACTGTTCTGCAGCTGCTGCAGGTGATCCCCAGGCAAGCAGGGCCTGGAGTGGACCTCAGCAGTCCTACAGCAGAGGGGCCAGACTGTTAGAAGGAAAACTAAGAAACAGAAAGAAATAACTTCATCATCAACAAACTGGATGTCCACTCAGAGACCCAATCTGAAAGTCAACAACTTCAAAGACGACAGGTGGATAAATCCACAAAGATAGGAAGAAACCAGCACAAAAAGGATGAAAGCACCTGAAACCAGAATGCCTTTCCTCCTACAAGGGATCACAACTCCTCACCAGAAAGGGAACAAGGCTGGATGGAGAATGAGTGTGATGAATTGACAGAATCAGGCTTCAGAAGGTGGGTAATAAGAAACTTCTGCTAACCCAATGCAAAGAAACTAAGAACCTTGAAAAAAGATTTGACGAAATGCTAAAGAGAATAGACAACTTAGAGAGGAATATAAGTGAATTGATGGAGCTGAAAAACAACACGATAACTTCATGAAGCATGCACAAGTTTCAGCAGCTGAATTGACCAAGAAGAAAGGATATCAGAGATTGAAGATCAACTCATTGAGTTAGTTTCTTAATCCTGAGTTCTAATTTGATTGCACTGTGATCTGAGATACTGTTAGTTATGATTTTCATTCTTTTGCATTTGCTGAGGAGTGTTTTACTTCTAATTATGTGGTCAATTTTAGAATAAGTGCAATGTGGTGCTGAGATACATATTCTGTGCTTGCTGGGTGGAGAGTTCTGTAGATGTCTGTTGTAGATCTTTTTGGTCCAGATCTGAATTCAAGTCCTGGATATCCTTGTTAATTTCCTGTCTCATAAATCTGTCTAGTTTTGACAATGGGGTGTTAAAGCCTCTCACTATTATTGTATGGGAGTTTATGGACACTTATGTATTAAAATATTATTTCACATAATACAAAAAACTTGAAATTTAATGTTTTCAATATATTTGAAGTTCCATGATTCTTTATAATAGTAAGTATATTGTTTGTTGATTCATATGATCTTCATGCTGTGGATAATATTTTGTGTCATGTATCATGTGTTATAATCTTTATGCTGTGAATAATATGTTGTGTTATGTTTGGTGTACTTCCAGATATGTAAGACTAGGTATGTGAAGGCTAATAACTTACATTTTGGCTTGAGTAATATCTAAACCTGTGCTTTTACCACCTGATTCACAAATTAAAATAATAATATTTCTAAAGTAATTAGGGCTTATGTACATGCACACAGAATTCAGTATTATTAAGTGTGATATGAAAACAAATATACTTTTAGTTAAAATTTAAATTTTCTTTAAAAATTTATAACTTAGAATGTTTGTTGATACTGCCTATCAATTTCTGCATTCCCCCACTCAACAAAGTGAAACGTGACTAAAACTCAGATGCATATCACAACATAAAATACTAGGACTAAAACAAATTGAGGTCAGCAAACTACAATCACAAGGATCCAGCTCTGATCTTATTATATGTTACGGCTGTTACATTTCAGGCACAGAAGAGACTGGAAGTTATATTTTAAAGATGATCAGTGAATAAGGCTATACTACCACTCTAGCAGGATACCACAGGAAAGAATGTGACATTATTTTAAACAGAATATTCAGGATTCACTTTAAAATATATTTAATCTACAGTATTTCAGAATAAACCTCTCTCAAAACACTGAGGTTATTTCTAAATAATATTACTATGAGGACTTGAATCCTATCAGTTACATTCAGTAACATTTATCTGCTTATATCTTGTGATGAAACATTGCATTTGTTGTACTATGGGTTTATGTTTTTATCTGGAAATTCACAGACCCTATACCTTGAGATTTCCATGAATAAATATTTGTGAACCCTTAGAGATTACTATTTAAAAAAAAAGGTAATGTTTTTTCCATGCATAATGTACATATGCAAGAAGTTTGGTTAATAAAATACATTGACAAAATAATAAAATATAGACATGTCTCTATGGCTTCTCAAGTAGTATATATTAAGATTGAAATATTGAACTAGATTACACTTTCTTCTACTTTCGTTTTCCACTCAATGGAAAAATAATTTAACTTAGAAACAACACTGTAAATGTAACTTTTACATTATTTCCCATTTTTTAATACCGAAAGCATTATTTAATTCAATTTCATGAAAAATGACTAGATTTATTTTTGCTATTATGTAGGTTTGTATACTTCTATAGCTTTCATGAATATTTTGGTAGAACAACATATATTTATTTGATAATATCAATATATAATATGATAAAATCTTGGACATGCTAAAAATAGTATGGGGAAGTTTTATTGCTGCACTAGTATAATTCCATCAACACTGTCCAAATTCAGGAGGTGACAGCAAAGGAAACACCAGCAATAAAGATCATCCTTGAGGGTATTTAGAAGAAAATCCATCATTTATAAACCTAGAGTGATAACAGCCATTAACCATAAGGGATGTAAATGTGTTCCTTGTCACTTTTCCAAAAGAGAAAATGAATTTACTGAAAAGATAAACTGTTACTGCCACATAAAAAAGACAGTCTTATCACTGACCAGGTTAATCATTAACAAGTATTAAAAGACCAATGTTTCAGGATGATTTTCAGAAATACTGAATATGTTTGTCTAAAATAAATTTAACTAGATGTTACTTTGCATGCCTTATAAATAAACCAAAAATATCTCAAAAGTGAAAGCAATATTTGTATATTCAAACCAGAAAATATTTCGAAAGGGAGAGAAGGGGTATAAGACTACACATTGGGTACAGTGTACACTGCTCAGGTGATGTGTTTACCAAAATCTCAAAAATCACCACTAAAGAACTAACTTGTGTAACAGAACACTACCTGTTCCTCAAAACCTATTGAAATACAAAAAGAAAAGGTAAAAAAGAGAAAAACAAAAAATGTATCATGTATATGGTCATGCTTGAAAAGACTGATGAATAAGAGCCTTTATTCTGCAAAAAAACAAATGCTACTTCAGTTTTACTAATCTTACTAATATTTAGTGAAGTCACACTTTCTTTCTGACTTGTATGATTTTTGAGAACTACCTCAGTTGTAAATTGGTCTTTTATTCTTTCCTGGGCTTTTCCACCTATCTGAAGTCATGCTTCATTTTGGCATATCCTTGGAACAATATATTCTGCCTGCACCCCTGTGTCATCTCATGTCAGTTCAGCACTTGGCCTTGGTGGGCATCTCGCTGTCATGTATCCTTTCACTTCTAGTAGATCTGTATTGTAACAGGAGTCACTTATCTATCACAGGCTGCTTTTCAGGACCTTAGTGTAGATGATCGTGTTGTGTCTTTTAAAGCTAATATGAGTCCAGTTTATAATTCAAGATTATGAAATAGCTTTTAGAACAAAATAAGCCTGTGGAGCATCAATTATGATTTTGTTTCTTTCTTGTTGAAACAAAACAGATTATAAAACTGATCCAGTCGGGTGTATGGCTTACGCCTGTAATCCCAGCACTTTGGGAGGCTGAGGCAGATCCCCTGAGGTCGGGAGTTTTGAGACCATCCTGGCCAACATGGAGAAATCTAGTCTCTATTAAAAATACAAAATTAGCCAGGCATGGTGGTGCATGCCTGTAATCCCAGCTACTCTGGAGGTTGAGGCAGGAGAATCGCTTGAACCCAGGACGTGGACGGGAGGTGGACGGGAGGTGGAAGTTGTGGTGAGCCGAGATCCTGCCATTGCACTCCAGCCTGGGCAACAAAAGGAAACTCCATCTCAAAAACAAACAAACAAACAAACAAACAGAAAATGATCTTTCATAACAGTCTGGTCTACTAAAGGACAGAAACTATAGTTACACAATGAATTGCTTAAATTATATTGAAATAATAGTTATATCTCCAGCTAAATTGAGCAAAAATCCAACTACACAGAATAAAACCAAAACTTAACAAGTATTAAAAAAATTAAAAGGCAAAAATACACATTTCATAGATTCTGAAAAAATGAATAAACAGCACATAAAAGCACACTGAGCTGAGTCTAAGAAAATGCATATTAAATGTTCATGATGTGTTCTTATATACTCAGAATATTTGAAAATAAGCAATCTTTTAATTGAAAACATTAGTGAGTATATGAAACAAAAAATATTTACACATCACTGATGAGTCTGTAAATTGGTGGTACCACTTACTTGCATGAAAATTTGACATTCTTTTTTAAAGTTAAGCAGGCTATAAGTCACAAGAGCAATTTCACTTCTAGGTACATGAGATAAATCATTATAGGTACACCAGAAAGGGAATATAATAACAAAATAAACAAACAAATGGAAAAGCATAATACAAGGAAAAAAGATTGATGAATTGTGATTTACCATGGAATATCTATACTACAGTAAAAACTAATGAACTATAACTACATACATTCAGATGAATGAACCATTAAAATGCAATGTTCATTGTTTTAAAAAGCCTAAGAGAAATGCACATGGAATAATACCATTTACAAAATGTTTAAATACAGGCAAAATTATGAAGAAAAGGAAGAAAATTATAATATCTAGGATGGTGATTACCTCTGGAAAAAAAGAGAGAAGATATCATACAAAAAGAGTACACAGGGCTTGTCAGAAATATCACCATTCTTAAGCCAGGTGAGGTACTTAAAATTTACCGGTATCTACTTTGTTATTATTCATTGCTATTGAACCAATTTATTTGGTGTAAATTATGCATTTAAAAAAGTAAAGCTTAAAATGAAGGGAAATAAAATATTCTAATAATTCAACGAATGTATATTAAGCACATAATATGTAGGAACAGTGGTAATTTCATATAGTTACTCCCATTTATTGTTTTATCAATTTTATTATAATGCCAATTAAAATTTCAAATTTTAGTGGAATTAACAATAAAAATAAATAGTTATACCACTGGTACTACATTACTATTATGCTAGTTTTTCTTTCTTTCCTTCTCTCTCTCCATGTATATATTCTGTTTGTGTGTGTTACACTCTTAGAAGTCGTAAAATGTAGATATTATTCCTTGTCCCTTGTAAATAAGAAAATTGATTCTCATCACGTTGCTATTAAGCGATAAAGCTAGAAGTTGTACTCAGATATTTTGAAGGTCAATTTACGAATTACACTCACAATCTTATACAATACATCTTAATAATCAAAACAGTTAATGTTGGCTGGGTGTGGTGGCATGCATCTTTAGTCCCAGTCACTTGAGAGATTGAGGCAGGAGATCTCTTGAGCTCAGGAGTTCGAGATCAGCCTGGGCAACATAATGACCTAGCAAGATTGTCTCTAAACATAATTAAAATTAAAATTAAATCCAAAAAATATAATTAATTTTGGTTTTGATATGTTGCTTTCTGAAGTAATTATAATTTGTAAAATAAGTCAGAAATAATTACTTACACTTTTCTTATTTAGATGGAGAAAAGAAAATCTGGGTTCCTCTGTCCTATGTATCATAGCTTGACAATTGCTCATCTCACCTAGGACACTGAACAAACTACTTTTCAATAATTGCCATCTTCACAAGCTCATCACTTATGAATTTTAAGGAAAAGTCATTTGTTTCTAACAGTTCATGTTTATGACTGATACCGGAAATCAGTTCCAATAATACTTTAGTTATTTCCAATTCACTATACACTACAGCCTACAATTTTGATAAACATCTAAGGTGAAGTCAGCACCATTAGTGTTCAATCAGTTGTCACATGATATGGTAAGATTTTTAAACAGACACACAAACATAATTCTTTAAGGGAAGTATACCAGCCAACAAAACCATCCTTAGAGTCCTTACTGTCCACTGTATTTATAAAATTATTCTACTCAAATTTTCATTAAGAGTTTAGCTGTTAAGAAAGAATGTATTTCTATTTAACAGTAGCTATGTTGATATCAACTCACCAAGAATTTAATACTTTAAATCAATCCAGAGTAGGGTGTTTGAGTTTTCTTCTGTTTGTTCCTCCTTTCCAGGCACATTTTTGAGTGATATAACATTTTGAGGCTAGGAAAGATTATTTCAGGGGAATTTGCTCTCATCATAAAAATCATAGTGAAATGCAGTCATAGGCTTAAATATCAAGAAGGTCAATTGCATACTTCACACTTTAGTTTTAGGTCAATTAATGTTATGGGCATGGCTCTGCAGGAGACCTTGAATGAATTCTTTATATGGTTATGACAAGTGTTTTTAATTATGAAAAATGATAGTATGTTTGGTAGATTTTCAAAGAATTACAGGACAATTTTCTCCCTTAGAAGAAGTCCCAATTGAAATACTGAATAAATAATAATAGGCAAATTATCAATCTTGAATTAATAAGGGTGAAAGTTACACTCTCTGCCAAAAAAACAGGGTAATATATATGTATGTATATAATGTTTCATATAATGCAATATTACATACAAAACACATCTGTCCATATATATTTTTACATGTATAGACACATATAATGAGAGGCTGCCTCTCATTATGCATAATGATAATGTAGGAGGGGAAGTCATGGTTATTGCTTATGAGAGTGCAGATTGCATTGCATTGTTATTGCTAGACTTCCTATGAAAGTCTGTGTGAATTCCTTCTGAGCTTCAGCTGGTGCAGTACTTCTATGATCATACACCATAATCCCAAGGGAAGTTAGAAAGAGAAATTTGGATGATGAAGAAATAATTATGATAGAGTATATATTTTAATCTGAAAAGGTTTATTGATATAATTTATATTATATTTCTATTAGTGCCAACAAAACACATGTGGAAATCATTACCTTATTAGCACACTGTCTTCTCTAAAATAAGCTGGATTCAACCAGTAGATGATAAGTCACAAGTGAGATTTAGGCATGCTTTATTTCCCAAGAATACATCTAAAATTGTTTATTTTATTAACATGATCATCCCATGCCCTACTAGCTAATTAAATACTTTACGTTTAAGATTTCATAATGTGCATGGCCTTTCAAGGTACATAATGATGTTTTTAATGAAGCTAAAACAAAATGTAATGATAAGCAATAAAAATTAGAATATTTTAAGTATATAATGTCTCTGTCAGAATTTTAAAAATGGCCCCAAAATTTAGTATGGAAAAAATTCCATACTAATTCCCCTCTGGGGAATTAATTTTAATTCCATAAAATTCCCCTCTGGAGAATTTTTTAAATGGCCCCAAAATTTAGTATGGAAATTTAAAAATTTCCATTTCAATTTGCCTTAACCTACATTTGTCTGACTTCTATGTTTTCAAGAATATTATTAATTCACTAATAAGGCAAAGGAGACTTGCAGAAAGAAAAATATAAAGAAAATATAAACAAAACAGGATGAACCGGCAGTAGAAGATATAATGATGACACAGGCATGTGACGTGGTAAGAACTCAGAGAAGCAGGTTTTTTGTGAATATAATATAGTATATGAAAATCTTGCAGAATAAGAAATTTGAGTTTGGTGGTTCTTTAAAGCATTTAAGCTAGATAGCCTTGGGTTTCTGATATCATAATTTAAGTTTGATATTTTAGGCTCCCACATATTTTGACCTCCTAAGCTCTCCTTGGCAGCCATTCTGTTTATCTCTCTCTCTCTTATTTTTCTCTTTCTTATATCCCTTTGCACATTTGTAAAATTTATTGGGCAGCCAAAGAGAGCCAAAGAGCTTTTGTTTATGCACTTTATAGCTATTGATAATTATTATTTAGAAATTAAAATGGAAACTTTTCAAAATATGCATATCTCAATCTATTTGAAATACCAATAAATACATTACATTTTAACAAAAGCAATCTCAGCTCTGGGAATATATTGAAAGGAATTTAAATCAATATTTTAAAAGAATACTTGTGCTTTCATGGTTATTACAGCATTAATCAACATAGCTATGCCATGGAATCAACCTGTGGCTATCAACCAATGAATGGATAAGAAAATTTTAGTATGTGCATCCAAAGGAATATTATTCAGCCTCAATAAAGAAGAAAATTCTCTCATTTGCAACAACACAGTTGAACCTTGTGATGATGGTTAATACTGAGTGTCAACTTGATTAGATTGAAGGATACAAAGTATTGTTTCTGGTTGTGTCTGTGAGGGTGTTGCCAAAGGAGATTAACATTTGAGTCACTGGACTGGGAGAGGCAGACCCACCCTAAATCTATGTGGGCACCATTTAATCAGCTTTCAGCATGACAAGAATACAGCAGGCAGAAGGTGAAAAACGCAGGCTTGCTGAGTCTTCCAGCCTTCATCTTTCTTCTGTGCTGGATATTTCCTGTCCTTGAACATCAGACACCAAGTTCTTCAGCTTTAGGACTCTTGGGCTTACACTCTTGCCGGGGGATCTCAGGTCTTCAGCCACAGACTGGAGGCTGCATTATTGGCTTCTCTACTTTTGCGGTTTGGGGACTCTGATTGGCTTTCTTGTTCCTCAGTTTGCAGATGGCCTATATGGAACTTCACCTTGTGATTGGGTAGGCCAGTACTTCTTAATAAACTCCCTTTCATATATACATCTATCCTATTATTTTTGTCCCTCTAGTTCTGAACCCCGACTAATACAAACCTGGAGGACATTATGCGAAGTGAAATAAGCCAGACAGAGAAAGACAAATACTGCATGATCTACCGTCTATTTGGGATCTAAAAGTTGAACTCACAGAGGTAGTGAATAGAATGATAGTTACCAGACGTTAATTGGAAGGGGGAAGAAGGGAATGGGAAGTTGTTGGTCAAAGGGTACCCAAAGTTTCAGAGAGACATGAAAAATAGCTTTGTAAATCTTAATAACTTGCACAGCATAGTGATTAAGATCTATAGTGCTTAAGATCTACATCCAGTAATAATGTATTATATATTTTAAAATAACTAGGAAAGTAAATTTCAAATGTCTAACTATGAAAATGGTATTTGATGTGATGTACATGTTCATTAGCTTGATTTATCATTCCATATTTGATGCATATATCAATAAAATCACATTCTACCTCATAAATATATACCACAATGAATTGTCAATAAAAATAATATTGATTAAAAATATTTAATGAAAGGTGGCAATATTTTCCAGAAAAAATTGTGAAAAAGTTGATATTGTCTTCCATTTTTGCAAATTTATGTCATGCCTGGCTTAATAGAAGACATCTGGAATCTTTATTTGTTTCCGTATCTAATCTTTTATGAATTAATATATCATGTAGACTCCAGAAAACTCAGCTGTACAGTCCTGAGAGAATTAAAGTAAAAAAGCTAAATAATATCTTTATTATTATTATTATGAAAAGACTTTTGACCTTGCAAACCCTCTGAAAAATCTCAGGGAACCCCAGAGGTCTCCAAACTACACTTTGAGAATTTCTACCCCAAGAAACCAGTTTAACAACATATCCAACATGTGCTTCTCCACATTCATATCTTCCTTAAGTCACTTCTTCAGGACAGCTGAGATTACAAGAGGGTTGTTTCCTTTCCATCCAACTTTATCCAAATTGTAATGATCCAGGCATTAAGAGAATTGAAACTTAGCCATGATTATCAGATGGAAGAAAGGATTATAGTGAGCAAATAGTCCATCCTACTGGTTCATCTGGGCACTAAATTCTACTACAAAGAGACTCTCTCTCAGTCAGAAAAATTTAATACTGTGGAAACTAGAAGAAGCCATTGTTTTTAAGCAAAAGCCCACTATAGAAAGGATAACATACATTGGCAGATAGATGACAGCAGAAAAAGCTATAGTTCTTCAAACCCAAAATAATAGATTAGTAATACAGAATCACTTGAGACTATGCTGATAGCAGATAGGTAATTGTTATTTCACATACATATGTAGAGAGAGAATGGATCTTGTCACATAGTACTGAATACTAAATCACTTATTTGTAATACATTTAAAATCTAATGAGAGTGGCTTAAGAAAGCTGGGGTTCATTGAAGGTTTAAATAGTACAGATAAAAAGAGTATCATTTTCATGTTTAATTAGTTCTCCAATGAATGTTTATTGAGTGCCTACTTTGATTCAAGTACAGTAGTCCCACCTGATTTATGGGGGATGCATTCCAAGACCCTCAGTGGATGCCTGAAATTAAAGCAAATACCAAACTCTCTATATAATATGCTTTTTCCTTTTCTATACATACATGCCTATGATAAACTCTCACTTTTTCACTTTAAGGAAGCACTTTTCAGCTTCTCTTTGGCATATCAGTATTGCCAGCATCACTGCTCTTGTGCTCTGGGGCAATTAACAAATAAAATAAGGGTTACTTGAGCACAGCACTGTGATACCACAACAGAAAATTGACAACCAGGGTAGCTATTAAGGGGCTAAAGGGCAGGTAGCATACACAGTGTGAATACACTGGACAAAAAGATGTTCCAGTGTGGATGGAATGGAACAGCTGGAATGAAGCAGCTATAGATTTCATTGCACTACCCAGAATGATGTGCAATTTAAAACTTATTAATTGTTTATTTCTGGAATTTTTCATTTATCTGTAATGTTAAAAGTGAAACCATGAATAAGAATGGGGCCTCTGTACTCTGCTAAGGAGTGATATAGAAACATCAAGGAGATTCTTACTTTCATCAAGTGTATTGATCCAGTTTAGATCACAAATGTTAATGATAGGTCTTAAATTGTAAAACTAAAAATAGAAACTCAGAAAAATTGACTAAATAGGTGAAGGACAATCATAATAACTTATCGATTCTTCTTTATCACCTTTGTTTCTTAGCAAAGAAAAAAATGAAATTTTCTTTGATGTTTACTACTTCCATAGATATTTGAAATTGCTAGATAAATAGGCAATTCATTAACATTTAATAGAGCTTATCGTAAAAACATATTATTTGGAAAATTTAAATTTCTAATTTTATCATAAATATGAAGAGCTACCTCTCCATGAAAAGCAAACATATAAAACAGCTATGATTTTTAAAAAGGAATAGATAAAATGTCACTTCAAGAATAATTTATTTTTTAGAAAGTTCCTATGAAATAAATGTTTTATTTTATTAATGTTTTAAAAATATAGTTTATAAAGAATAATATCTCAACTACAAAATTTAGAGAAAAAAGTATAAAAATTCTTGCATAACTTTATCAGATATATTAAATAGAAACATAAAATGTAGTATATAATTATACAACAAAAATACTGAAATTTATAAATATGCAACCAAAAGAAATTAAAGTTTCATTTTCAAATAAATAATAATAGAAGAAATATTTGATTACAATGTGAGTAATTTATGCTACCAGCTAGCCTAAAACTTTCAGGTTGGACTTTCTCTACAAGATTGACACAAGTGGATATGATCAATGTTTATTCATGTCATGGTTAGATAATACGTTTTAATTCATTTAATTATGTCCTTACATGAAAAATAAAAAGACTATATTACAGAGCAACTTAGATTTTAATATAAAAATAAATTTAGATTTCGTGAAATGCAGTTGAGTAAGTGGCTCTTATAGACTTACTTATCCCTTTTGAAAGATTTTGAAATATGATTATGTTTGTTAAGAGTAATAAGAGTAGGCTCAATTCATTCCAGCCTGCTCTTAATTCTCTAACTTTATCTATTCCTTTCATAAAAAAATTTGTTTGTCTTTTACTGTCATGCTTCCTACTTTTCCACTTTGCCAAATTTTATGCATCCTTTGAGAATCAGCTAAAAATATCTTATTTGAGAAACCCTCTTCCTCTCTCTTGCTAGTTTATATGCTATTCTCCGTACTCCAACAGAAGTATTGCATACATATAATATTTATTAAAGGTCTGTGTGATTGTTGAATTGCATTTCTCTATTTATACTATAAACATTTTAAAAATAAAGATAATTTCTTATTTATTTTATTCTCAAAAATTAACTTACTAATTTTTATTTTATTTCTGGTGCTTATCATACTATCTGTCAACCTAGCATGAAACTGACAGATCAAGATTTTTAATACAGGTTAAATATTCTTTATCTGAAATACTTTAGTCCAGAAGGTTTTGAATATGGAATTTTTTGAATTCTGGAGTATTTTTGCATAAATAATGACTGGTGATGAGACCCAAGTCTAAACACAAAATATATTTATGTTTCATATATGCCTTGTATGCATATTTCTTACAAATATTTTTAATAAATTTGTGTACACTTGAGGCCAGATATAGAATGTTTCACTTGTGACATCATGTGGGCAATCAAAAATTTTGTACTTTGGAGGACTTCAGATTTTTGCATTTTCAGATTAGGGTTGTTCAACCCATAATTAATGGGTAAAAAAAATGTTCCCAGTTATTAGGCTTTTGATTATGTGGTAGAATTTTTTAATTACTGGTGTAAAATAATTTATTAAGTGCCTGTTCCACAATTGGAATATGAACTCCTCGAAAACAAGAACACTGTCTCATTTGTGCATGTATTTTTATAGTTCAGTTAAGGTCAAGTAACAGAAGATAAATTTAATTGACTAATTTTTAAGTGAAAAAATGCAAAGTTCATAAATTTGAAGGAAAAGCTCAGCCACAAACTCTAAGCAAGAAGAAGCTTAACTTTGTGCATCTTAGCAATACAAATGTGAGGGCAAATTGCAGCACAAACCACCAAGTGATTATGACTTTTACCTTTCTTTACTTTGTGTCACCTTGCAAAAGCTGAATTTCTCATAGAATAAACTGTTGACGGGAGGGGCCAATGAAGGGGAGTAAGAAGACATGTTAGTGAGTACAGGGGATAAAGCAGTTTCCTAAAATTAAGATGATTGTAATCAGAAAGGTAGAAGATGGAAGTTTGGAAAATAATGTTACTGCTTTCAGAATCCACCCCTTGGCTTTTTGGTTTACAGGTGCAGACATTTTTCTCACGGACAGAATTCTAACAATGCCAAGTTTGATCAAAATACAACTTTTCCAAAACAACCAAAAAACCCACATTTTCCCCAGTGAGACACAGAGCAAAACTAGGTCCCACTGTGTCCACTAGCAGTGTTTTAAGACCAGTCATCAGTACAGGAGTCATCTATTTTTCTTTTAATGATGCTATGGCTTTATATTCATATTCTGATATTTTGAATTGAATGATAAATATAACTACCACTGTAAGTAATACATAGCATTGTAGGGTCAGGCAATAGAAAAGATATATTTTTTGTATTTTTGTTAACTGAAATATTTATGTTAGAACACAAAAGTAGAGATATAATTTCCATTTTATTGAGAAAGTAGCATATAGCTTGGTTTTATGACTTTTCTCTCCCATCACTATTCCATATTTCCTTTGTTTTGGTTAATCATAGAGCATTGGTATATTATGCCTAGAAGTTTTTCCTTTCTATGGTTTGTAATATCTGAGACTTTGAAGTCTCCTTCTATAGAATTGCAGTTGTCATCAAATGAATGTTTCTATTGGCATTTGTTAATACTTTTTGAGTTTCCTTGGATTTCCTATATTATGTTTTCTGGTCTCCAATGTGTACCTGTAACCTCAATTTCCCTTGATAGTTACTGCAGAAAACTAAGTACCTCTTTTTTGCTCATGCTATTAAAGAGAGGACCAGAATGCCATTCCCAGATTCCACCTTAGTGGAATAACTGGTTGTTTGTGCCTGATAAAATTTCATTTACAAAGCAGGGAGAAGGTTACATTTCAGAGAAATAAACAGAAAGGAAACAAAATATGTAGTGGTCATTAGGTACAATCATTATTAGCACCAATCACAGCTACATCCCTAGTTTCCAGGCTTTCACACTCAAACTGGTAGGGAAATTATAATCATACATTGATCAGTGATTCAGGACCTAAATTACAACTTGCAAGGCTGCATCCTAACTGCACAAGGAACCACAAATAAACCCGTGATTGTTGTTCTATCATACCGACTACTTTGAATGATAGAATTATTAATAATCTCATGAGTTCTTCATTGACCTCTTATTTTATTCAACTGGGTTTGTAGCTTAAAGTGAATGTTATATAAAATATAAGGGCATGCCTAAGACATGTAGTAAGCTTGAAGTTATTTCAGAGAAAGAGCAAGTTGAAAGTGAAAATATATGATTTCTTTTCTTTTGCATTTGCTGAGGAGTGATTTACTTCCAATTATGTGGACAATTTTAGAGTAAGTGTGATGTGGTGCTGAGAAGAATATATATTCCGTGGATTTGGGGTGCAGAGTTCTGTCATAACAACCAGTTTCTCAGACCACAGTGCAATCAAATTAAAACAAAGAATTAAGAAACTGACTCAAAGCTGCACAACTTCATGAAAACTAAACAACCTGATCCTGAATGACTACTGGATAAATAATGAAATGAAGGCAAAAATAAAGATGTTTTTTGAAACCAATGAGTATGAAGACACAATGTACTAGACTCTCTGGAACACATTTAAAGCAGTGTCTAGTGGGAAATTTATAGCACTAAATGCCCACATGTGAAGCAAGCAAAGGTCTAAAATCGATGCCCTAATGTCACAATGAAAAGAACTAGAGGAGCAAGATCAAACAAATTCAAAAGCTAGCAGAAGACAAGAAATAACTAAGATCAGAGCAGAACTGAAGGAGATAGAGACAAAAANAAAAAAAAAAAAAAAAAAAAAAAAAACTTCAAAAATCAATGAATCTAGGAAGTGTTTTTTTGAAAAGATTAACAAAATAGATGGACTGTGAGCCAGACTAATAAAAAAGAAAAGGGAAAAGAATCAAATAGATGCAATAAAAATGATAAGGGGGATGTCACCACTGATTCCATAGAAATACAAACTACCATCAGAGATTACTACAAACACCTCTATGTGTATAAACCAGTAAATCTAGAAGAAATGGATAAATACCTGGACACTTATGCCCTCCCAAGACTAAACCAGGAAAAGTTGAATCCCTGAATAGACCAATAACAAGGTCTAAAGTTGAAGAGGCAATTAATAGCTACCAATGAAAAAAAGTCCAATACCAGACGGGTTCACAGCTGAATTCTATCAGAAGTACAAAGAGGAGCTGGTACCACTCCTGAAACAATTCCAAACAATACAAAAAGAAGGAATCCTGCCTAACTCATTTTATGAGTCCAACATCATCCTGATATCAAAGCCTAGCAGAGACACAGTTAAAAAAAGAAAATTTCAGGCCAATATCCATCATGAACATTGATGCGAAAATCTTCAATAAAATACTGGCAAACTGAATCAAACAGCACATCAAAAAGCTTATCCACCAAGATCAAGTCAACCATTGTGGAAGACAGTGTGGCAACTCCTCAAGGATCTAGAACTAGAAATACTATTTGACCCAGCAATTCCATTACTGGGTATATAACCAAAGGATTATAAGTTGTTCTATTATAAAAACACATGCACACATATGTTCACTGTGGCACTGTTTACAATAGCAAAGACTTGGAACCAACCCAAATGACCATCAGTGATAGACTGGATAAATAAAATGTGGCACATATACACCATGGAATACTACGCAGTTATAAAAAGATGAGTTTATGTCCTTTGCAGGGACATGGATGAAGCTGGAAACCATCATTCTCAGCAAACTGACACAAGAAAAGAAAGCCAAACACCGCATGTTCTCACTCATAAGTGGGTGTTGAACAATGAGAACACATGGACACAGGGAGGGGAACATTACATATCGGGGACTGTTGGGGGGTGGGAGAGCTAGGGTAGGGATAGCAGGGGGTGGGGGTATTGGAAAGGGATAACATCAGGAGAAATATCTAATATAGATGATGGGGGATGGACACAGCAAACCACCACGGCATGTGTATATTTAACTATCCTGCATGATCTGCACAAGTACTCCAGAACTTAAAGTATAATGATAAAAAAAAAAAGCGAAAATCTAAATAAAGACTGAGTTTCTGCCCCATTGTGAACAAATCATTACTCCTTTCATGTCTAGTATTTGTTTGTAATTTTATTTTTGGCTTATTGTTTTTATTGTATAAACTGCTCCTCTCCCACTGCAGTGATTTTTGCCAGGCTTACTAATCAATTAACTAACATTTATTGTCACAATGGTGAATCCTTCCAGGCTTGCCAAGCCAGGAATTACACTTCCCTTGATAGTTTTGCTCAAGGGAAAGTGACACAGAAAGGAAATCCAGCCATAAAAATTAATTCCAAAATTGGAAGAATTACATACCTTCTCAGCAATCTTCAAGTACTGTGTCAGCTGCCAACTGATTGTTCTTAGCTGTGCTTGAAGAGATGCCTGAGAATAAAACCAATAAAATGCTTTGAGATTAAAAAAAAAAATTTATAGATATCTAGTAACATTGTATAAGCATGAAAATTCAGATATATTTGAAATTTGGTCTACCTATGGAATTTTCAATATTGTGAGCTGATAAATTCTATTCGTGCATATATAAGTGTGAGCTACAACAGAAAGATTCTTCCCTAAAATAGAATATCCATAAATAACCAACAGATACCTGGCTAATTTCTTACTAAGATGCTTTCACAGGCAAATTGGGGACGTGGTAGCAATGGCACCAGGTGGGATTCATTTGAGGAACTTTATATTGTCAAACTCTTGCATAATATGCATTCTTGACACACTGGCAGTTTCGATCATGATTGCAAGAAAGCTATTGGACACTCTTGGAAGATGGATGCTTGACAGCTACAGAATTAGTCATTGTGGCATTCTGATAATTACAAAGAACTTCTGTCATAGAAAGCTTTTGAGTCTTTCACATAAGAAACAATATCCTCTGAATTTTGATTAGAGAGGTTCTTCCTCAAAAGGTTTTCTGATTCAGAAATCCTTCATTTTTGCTTCTTAATAATCCTTCCCCATCTACCCTGAGTATTGGAGCTGACAAACAGTGGAGGTGCTGATCTCCTCTATTTCTCTTTCAGGGTGCATTTGATACATAGTTTCACTGACTAAAGGGTTTACTCCTGGAGGAATTTTCTTTCTCTATAGCCCTTCAATGCTGTAGAGAAAGAACTCTGAGTGAGTGTTCACATCATGATGATCTACTTCTCCATGGTACCTCTGTTTTAGTCTTTTAATCCACGTGTTTGTGTGAAAATATCCATGAAGTAATGTATACTGGTGGAAAGACTAGCTGTGTGGCTCACTCAGGGCTATTTCTCATTCCTAATTGTAAAGTGTTAAAATGTAGGGCACATTTTCCTGTAGTTTGCAAGGCATATTTGTTCCTAGATGTTTGGAATCCTGAATACCTCACTAGTATGACAAAGGTTTGTATTTTGATGAAATGTATTTACTACCATCA
Source organism: Cebus imitator (assembly GCF_001604975.1). Classification (NCBI taxonomy): domain Eukaryota; kingdom Metazoa; phylum Chordata; class Mammalia; order Primates; family Cebidae; genus Cebus; species Cebus imitator. Next base: position 2,140,325 of record NW_016107560.1, read on the forward strand.
GTTTGACATGAATCTTAACAAGGCATCTAGAGTCCTAAGTACCTAATCCTTTCTGTTTTTTGTTTGTTTGTTTGTTTTGCACTGACATAAGAAAATAGCTTATTCAGTTTGAAGCAAAAAGGCAGAAGTCTTTCTTTTTGAAGCAAAATAAATAAATAAATTACCTCAGAGAAAGAATTTTAAAGGCACACACACTACTGTCCTTAGTGAAACCTACCTGAATACGTTTCTTTTAGAAATCAGCATAGAGAAAGTGCCTTCATAATATTAGAGCTGCATATATAAGTGCCAAGCTTGTGTTAATTTGTTCTAGTAAGGATATCACATCTAAAATAGCAGATTAGATTAAATTTACCATTCAGGTAAATTTATAACACTATGTCATTTTATCAGACCAATTAAGTGTTTGATTTAAAATCTTTGATAGTGATTCTATTTAATACCATTTATCTAGAATTTGATGCACCACTGTACAAAAAAAAAAAAAAAAAAAAAAAAAAAAAAAAAAAAAAAAAAAAAAAAAAAAAAAAAAAAAAGAAGGTAAAATGCCTTTTAGTTGGGTCTTCCTATGGTTTTTACTTTAGAGGTTAGAAATGCATTGGGGGAATTGCTCCAGTTGCTGAGGATAGCAATCCCAATCTTACACTCAGAAACAAGGGAAATAACTACTTGATGAGTTCTGGGTGCCAGTGGACTGACTGTGAAGTCAATTCAAGTAAAAATACATTTCATTTACATTCTTGGCCGCCACTCTGTATACTGGCCTATGATGTTTCTGGGTGCTTAGAGATTAACTGTCACATAAATAGGGTTCTAGTAGTCTGTAAAAAGTTGGAGTTTCTCCTTTCTATAGTAAATAACCATGGATATCACTAAGGGAGACTAAGAAAATGAATGCTATGAATATGGGATATTTTAACAAGGAATGTGACTTCCTTTTATTCAAGATGCTATTCCTTTATAAACTGACCAGTTGGTTCTGAAATTGGATGAGGTCAGAACCACTGTATATGAAATGCTACACATCAGCATTGACAAGAAGAATGATGTCAGTTTTTTTGTTGTTGTTTATTGGATTCAAAAGGTAGTTTATAAAAGTTTTTATTAAATACATAAAGCTTTGGTGTGCTATTCTCAGAAAAGCTTTAATGTGTTATTTCTCAGAAACCTATATTTGGTTAAGTTCAAAGACAGATCACACTTTGTGCAAGAACTTGATACTCAAAACTGTGGCCCCAAGGACAATGAGGGAATCATTTGGGAGTCATTAAAAATACGAAATCTGAGATCCTAGATTATATTGTGTGGATCTGTGTCTCCACACAAATCTCATCTTGAAATGTAATTACCATGTCAGGCGAGGGGTTTGGTGGGATGTAATCGGATTATGGGGGTGAATTTTCCCCTTACGGTTCTTGTGATAATGAGTTATTTCTTATGAGGTCTGATGGTTTAAAATTGTGTTGCAGTTCTTTCCCTCTGTCTATGCTGCCACCATGTAAGATGTGCTTTGCTTCATCTTCACTTTCTGCCATGATTGTAAGTTTCCTGAGGCCTCCCCAGGCATGTGGAACTTGGAGTCAACTAAACCTTTCTTCTTTACAAATTAACCAATCTCAGGTAGTTTCTCACAAGAGTCTGAAAATGGACTAATACGGTAAATCGGTACTGGGGGAGAGGCACTGCTATAAAGATATCTGAACATGTAAAAGCAACTTTGGAACAGTAATGGGCAGAGGTTGAAACAGTTTGGAGGGCTCAGAAGAAGACAGGAAGATGGGAGAAAGTTTGGAACTTCCTAGAGATATGAATGGGTGTGACCAAAAATGCTGATGTGATATATGGAAAATGAAGTCCCGGCTGAAGTGGTCTCAGATGGAGATGAGAAACTTATTGGTAACTGGAGCATAGGTCATTTTGTTACGCTTTAGCAAAGACACTGGCAACATTTTGCCCCTGCCCTAGATATCTGTGGGACTTTGAACTTGGGAGAGAAGATTTAGTGTATCTGGTGGAAAAAAAATTAAGTAGCAAGGCATTGAAAAGGCAACCTGGCTATTTGTAAAATGTACAATTATGTGTGTTTAGAAAGATATGCTTTGAAACTGGAACTTATGTTTAAAATGGAATAAGAGCTTTAAAGTTTGGAAAATTTGCAGTCTGACCATGTGGTTGAAAATAAAAAACAATTTTTCTGGGGAGAAATTCAAGCCAGTTGCAGAGAATTGCATAAGTGACAAGAAGCCAAGCCAATGAAGAAAATGTCTCTAGGGCATTTCAGAGATTTTTGAGGCAGCCCCTCCCATCACAATACCTGAGGCCTAGGAGGAAAAAATAGTTTCGTAGGCCAGGCCCAGGGCCACGCTGCTCTGTGCAGCCTTGGGACATAATGCCCTTTGTCCCAGCCACTCCAGCTCCAGCTGTGGCTAAAAGGGGCCAAGGTACAGCTCTGGCCATTGCTTTAGTGGGTACAAGCGCCAAGCCTGGGTGGTTTCTATGTTGGTGTTGGGCCTGTGGGCATGCAGAAGACAGGAGTTTGGAACCTCTGCCTAGATTTCAGAGGATGTATGGAAATGCCAGTATGTCCAAGCAGAAGTCTGTTGCAGAGGCAGAGCCCTCATGGAGAACCTCTACTACGTCAGTGCAGTGGGGAAATGATGGGTTGGAGCCCACACATATTCTCCACTGGGAGACTGCCTAGTGGAGCTGTGAGAAGAGGGCCATTGTCCTCCAGACCCCAGAATGGAAGACCTACCAACAACTTGTACCATGCACCTGGAAAAGCCACAGGCACTTAACACTAACCAGTGAAAACAACCAAAGAGGCTGTACCCTGCAGAGCCACAGGGACAGAGCTGCCTAAGGCCTTGGGAGCCCACCTCTTGTATCAGCATGCCCTGGATGAGGCACGGAGTCAAAGGAGATTATTTGGTAACTTTAAGATTTAATGGCTGTCCTGCTGAGTTTCAGACTTGCATGAGGCCTGTCACCACTTTGTTTTGGTGAATGTCTCTCTTTAAGAATGGGAGCATTTATTCAATGCCTGTATTCCCATTGTATCTTGGAAGAAACTAACTTGGTTTTGGTTTTATAGGCTCATAGGTGAAAGTGATTTGCATTGTCTCAGATGAGACTTTGGACTTGTACTTTTGAGTTAATTCTGGAATAAGTTATGTCTTTGGGGGACTGTTGGGAAGGCATGATTGTGTTGTAATGTGAAAAACACATAAGATTTTGGAGGGGCTGGGGCAGAATGATGATTTGGCTCTGTGTCCCTACCCAAATCTCATCTTGGATTGTAATTTCCACGTGTCAGGGGAAGGGCCTGGTGGGAGGTGATTGGATCATGGGGACAGAATTCCCCCTTGCTCCTCTAGTAATAATGAGTGTGTTCTCATGAGCTCTGATAGTTTAAAAGTGTGTGATGGGTCCTCCCTCTTTGTCTCTCTCTGTTTCTCTCTCTCTCTCCTGCCACTCTGTAAAATGTTTCTTGATTCTCCATCACTTTCTGCCATGATTATAAGATTCCTGAGGCCTCCCCAGCCGTGTGGAGATGTGAGTCAGTTAAACCTCTTTTCCTTATAAATTACCCCTGTGAAAATGGACTAATATACCAGACATACTCAATATGCATCGACATTTTAACATTACAAGCAAATGATTTATTTGCCCATGAAGCAGAGGAAAAGCATTATTACATTAGAGTTGAATTCTATCCTACCTTGATGCTTGTGTTGTTACATACTCTTATGTGATGATTCAATTTTGTGATTTGGCATGGGGGACATTGAGCTTTCCTTACTCTTGCTGATACCAGGAACACCATTTCACTTGCAGATCTTCCAACTAGCACTCTGAATCCATAGACAGCATATAGAGGTCGTTGTTACAAGATGCTATATTATATGGAACAAGGAAAGGCAAATCATTAGGACTCAGTAGAAAAAACATAGGAAGGCATTGGCAACTGGGTGGCATTATCAAAAGACCATTCTTCTTCCTCTGTTCGCAGGACTTTCTGGCCTTTCATTGTCATTAGTAAGGACAAGAATTGGTTCATATTTATATATGTTTGTTTCAAACTAAAATTGTGTTCCATTTTCTTTCCCCAAAAGTATAAAATCTAGTCCCATGATTATTTCCCAAATATTCATTTATACATATTAATATATCTTTGCAATTTTATTTGAATTTTACATTATACTACCTAGCTATGTTGAGTTTGCATTCTGATCAACAGTCTAAAAATGTAAAGTATAAAGCAACAGAACAATTTTTTAACCTTCTACTAGAAAAAGGGAATTTTTTTTAAAAGAAACTAAGGCATAGAAAAATGGTTCAAAGATATTGAGGTTTTAATCACATATTTTTTCAGTCCCCTTAGTTTTTCCAAAAGTGCTATTCTAATGGTTGAATACTCACTCTTTTCTTAGCAATAAATGTACTGCCACATAAAAGAAACAACAGTCATGAATTCAACTGATGTTGTAATTCAGCATCACACAGATTGATTCTGAGCTTGGTTTTAACACTTAGCTATACACGGTAAAGAATTATCTTGTTGAGACCAGGAAAGTCATTGCATATCAATTTGTATTTTGAGCGTTTTGAAACTGGTATGTTGTTTCAAACCAGTTTGAATTGAGGCAGCCATGCTACTTGAGGCAGCCATGCTAATCTGCAGTACTTGGATTCATCATTCCCAGGAAATTTGTTTGAGATAGCAACTACTTACTTTCAGAAAGTATTACCCTTGGTGGGCACATAAATGCCTATAGTTTATAACTGTGCTCTCTGTTTCATTAATGCATTCATCTTGCTGATAATCTATGCATATTTATTCAACTATTTCATTTAATGAATATTTTTTGGGGTCCCAATTAGGTGCTAGATAATATTGTAAGCACATTTAGTAGTAGACAAATAGACTTCTTTAGTTAGAAGAACACAAAAACTAGTCACAGGGGACAGAAATGCTAATTAAATAAGCAGATAAAGAAAATGCTGTTCGAGTAACACAGAATATCAAAGGATAAAGTGCATAAAAAAGCCCTATGAAGGGCAAGAACTCAGAGAGCTGGAGGAAGTCTCAGCAGCAGAGATAAATTGTTTGCTATTGGAGATGCTATTTGATGATTTGCCATCTAAAGAAATTTATAACAACACTATAACACTTTAGTATAATCAATCTATAAAAAAACTCACAAATTTAAGATGTTTATCCTTGCCAGTCATACATTCAGAAAGGACATTTTCCCTTGTCTTTATAATTCATTATTTTAAATAATGAAAAATACAAAATATAATATGAAATGCAAAAAAATCTTTTGCTAATATGAATTATTTGGACATATATGCTTCATGCTTTCTCTCAGTAACTTTAAGTTATAAAATAGCACTATCACTTCTAAAGCCTTGCCACACACCACCTCTACTCATCACTTATGCTCCCCAGAAGCAAACATTATCTGAAGTTGATGTATATCCATTCTGTGAATATTTATAATGTTCTCATATATGATATGTTTTAATCTATACAAAAATATACTATTATTTTATGTCTTTAAAAATTAAATTATTTTAAGTGTTAAACATATAAATTTGCATAAAATTTAACATCATATTCTGCAATATTTGTTATAAAATTCTGTATTTAACATGCACATCTACAATATTCATTTTAAGTGCTGTATAGTATTCCCTTTTATAGGTTATTTAGAAAGTCTTTGTAGTACTGAAAAATAGGTATTATTAGCATTTTTATTTTTATAATTAGTGTTCACAGAACAAGCTCAATCAGAGCTTCTTCATATGTTCAGTGGTCCTCTAGGACAGAATCAACAGTGACATTGCTGGATGGCAAAGTTTGAAAGTTTGAGTGTCATTTTCCCTAAGTATTATCATAATGTTTTTCTCCAAAATGTAATATAATCTTACTTTTTAAGTTCTTATTTTATTTTTCCCTATTTTTATTTATTTATTTTTGACAAAGGATATTGATTTTTCCTCCAGGTTAGATTGCAGCGGCATGCTCATGGCTCACTGCAGTCTCGAAATTCTGGGCTCATGTGATCCTCTTGTCTCTGTGTCTCAAGCAAATGGAGGTACTAGCACATGACAGGACAACTGTTTTTTTTTTTTTTTTTTTTTAATGTATTTTTGGAGAGATGAGGTCTCATCATGTTGCCCAGGCTGGTCTTGGAGACTTGGCCTCAGGGAATCCTTTCACTTCAGCCTCCCAAAGTGTTGGGATTATGAACATGAGCCAGCACACACGAAACATTTTAAATTATATTACTGTCACTTTCTAATAATTTCTATAATTCCATATTTTATGTAAATCAAACTATATATAAATTAGTTAATAGATTTATATAGATTAATTTATATATGTAATGTAATTTATTGTAAAACATCTTCAGGTTTATGTCAATCAATAATATAGAATTCTCCTAGATTTTTTCAAAGATAGTTGATATTTTGATACTATTTAAGTGTTTTTTAAAATTCTGTTTCCTAAGTTCCTGACAGGTTTAATCATTGTATGATGATTATATGTCTAGCAAAATTGTTCAAGTGTTCTTTTTTTAGAATAGGTAATAGTTATTCTGTAGGTTCTATTTAATTTCCAACATATATAATTCCATCATCCATTAATCTTAGCGACCTTGCCTCTTTATAGCGTATCCTTATAAATTTTATTTTTTCTTACCTTATTGCTAGCTCTGGCTACCTCTATAATGTAAAGAGAAGTGGCAATTGTGGATATCTTTGATTCATTCTTACTCTTGTACATAAACTTTTAATCCTTTAAAGATAATTAGTTGGCTGTTTTTTCCCTCCACTTCTTTTATGTAATTTTTTTGTTTGTTATATTTTTGTAGATGCACTACCATCCCTAATTTTCTAAAAGTTATTTTCATAAGACTTACGCAGAATTTATTAAAGACCTTTAAGGTCTTTGATGAATTTGTTGATTAGATCATATTATTTCTCCTTTACCTTATTTACAGGCTACCTTGCATTAGTATATTTTCTGATGTGAAACCAATTTTTTACTTCAGTGAATAGAATTAATTTGGCTAATGATGCATGATGATGCATAATGTATGTCTAAGTGTGTGTGTGTTTTAATATTGATTCAATGGGTTTGCTAATATTTTAAAGGGTTTTAATTTTACCTTAATTGAAATTGCTTCATAAGATGCTTTATATTATAATTGTGTTTTTTGCTGAACATGTCTTATTTTCCATAAGAGAGGCTGCTTATTTTTTGTGTAATTGTGTATACATTTGTGGGTATATTTTAAGATATTAATTCATTTTATTATTTACTAATTTATTTTTCACTTAATTCTATTAATAAGTATAGGCATTTAATTGAATAGTATATATTTATATTTTTCTTCTTGAGTAGAATTTTAAGATGTGCATTTGATAATATCAATTTTGTGTTAACTCAAATGGTTTAATTGTCAAAGAAAATTAAATAGAAATTACTGACCTTATGTGACATCAATCTTCAGGAATTATTCAAATAAGACATATCTCAGAAATAGATGAAAAATTACTGTCCTAAAAGACCAAAAATCTGCCAGATGCAATTTCCAAAATTTATTTATCTCCTGTTCTCGGATTCCTTTTTGTTTCAGATTAATAGGAGAGATTTAGGCAATGCATGGAAAAACAATGACACAAATAAAATCATTTAATTTTACTCCATTTGAGAGTCCACATTCCACTAATTACAAAGCTTAAGTAATGACCTTTCATTATCCAGTTAGCCCTGCCACATATATTCATAATATATAGGTTGGGTTTTCCTTTTTTTTCTGATAAGCATTTGAGACACACTAGATATACCATACTATGTATGTTTTATAGAAAGGGACTCCTGAAATTTTATGCAACTAAATATCATTAATATACTGTGAAAGTAATCTTTTTAGGGTGTTTTTTTTTAATGTGTTATCAAGGTTACTTTGTCCAGGTTATTCATTCCTTCAGGCATGTCTTTTCAATGAAAAGGTAAGTCAGGTCCTTATCACCCACTTGACTTTAATTAATATCTCCTTGCCACTTATTTCTCAGCTATTTTGTATCATTTGTTTTACACAATATCTTATGATATTTTTTACTAAATTATAAGCCACTAAATCTCCAATCATGTCTTGGATTTCAGCCATCCAATAGAAAGTGACAATTTCCTCTATATGACATGTTAGCTGCAAACATATCCCTTCTTCACAGATTCCTTGATGCTCTCTTAACTACTGAATTATTATTTTCTTCCACCATTAGCCATTTCTTCAAACTTTGTACATGTATTGATGAAGATATGTAATTGTGTGCTTAGTTTTTCTAAGGCCAATTTTAGTTTTTTTCCCTGGATACTATTTTCCATGGCAATCAAATCAACTGATTTGTTAGCCATGTGAAATCTTTTCTAACCTGGAAGATTGCTAGCCACATGCATTCACTTTCACTTAATTCTATTAATAAATCTGTAGCCCCTTGTTACACCATATAGCCACATTGATTTAAATAATGCTTAGCACACTATTAATCACTTAAATTATAGTATCATATCCCATTCCTTCCCAACAGAAATAACCTTCTTCTATGTACTACCCATCTTCAGTGACAGGCATGAGACTAAAGAACATTATTCAGTAAATTTTATATTTTAATTGGTTTACAGACTGTATTAGTCCATTCTCTCATTGCTATAGAGAACTACCTGAGACTAGGTAAATTATAATGAAAAGAGGTTTAATTGGCTCATCGCTCTGCGGGCTGTACAAGCTTCTGCTTCTGGGGAAGGCTTAGGAAAGATACAATCATGGTGGGATGGGAAGGAAAAGCAAGCATATCTTCATGTGGGTGACAGGGTGGTAGGAGAAGTGACACATTTTCACAACAACCAGACCTCATGACAACTCATTCACTATTTCACAACAACCAGATTCACTATCACAAAAACAGCAAAGGGAAAGTATGTTCCCATGATTCAATCACGTCTCACCAGGCACCTCTAACACTGGGATTTGGGTAGAGACATAAAGCCAAGCCATATGATTGATGTAATTGTGCCACAGGCATCATGACAGATTTTCAGTGACATCATCTTCCAAGTGTCATTATAAAACACTCTTTCCCTGACAAGGACAGGCTCTGTTGATACTTTGTTTATTTTATTTCAATCACAAGAAAAACATATTCCATTTTATCTATTGTGCCCATGTCATTAGGGAACAATAATGTGGCCATTGTCCAGTAACATCTCCCCATAAACGTGCTCTTGTAGTCTAGACTTCTAGCATTGATCCATAGGAACATTTGTATTGTTTTTCTCAATGTGAATATTTGAAAGGTCTCATACGTCACAAGGTACACTCACATAACGTTTTCATTTAAAGGTGAAGGATATAGTGCAGAGTGAGAGAGTTCAGTCAAGTGCCTGAAGTGAGATCTAAGAGACATCCCATAATACAAGCTCCCTTCGGGTTCAAGCTTTGTGCACATAGATTGCACTAAGGTGTGACCTCTGGCTTGAATCACCAAAAACTGTGGCAGAAATCTTGACCTCTGGTCAACAGCCAGAAAAATATCTCAGTGGCTTTTTAAGTAGTCAAGACGGGGTGGCCAAACTGCTAGCCCATTGTAAGTCATCAGCAGAGAAGCTAACATTGAAGGTCAACAGGGAAGCTTCAGATTTTAACACTATATCATAAATCCCACGGCACTTATCTTGATTGAGAGTCCAGGCAGACATCCAGATATCCAGGCATTCTCTGAGACAAAGCACCGTCTCATTTTAGCTTCAGATCAACTCTGTTACTATATTAAATTCTAAAATAATCAAAACATCCAATAGTCCCTTCTCTGTGAAGGTGTAGCACCCTTTGGGCATTGTTGTCAGCCATGTTGTTCTATCAACTTGGTGACACACCCAATCCTTTTAAATTTCTTTATTAATGTCCCAAGGTGACTTCCAACAGTAGCCAATATCCTGGAAAAAGCCAATGAATGTCACGAGCTTGGCAATTGGCCTAAGGATATGGGAGGGACATCACAGCTTCTGTAACAATGGCTTTGCCACCCCAACATCGGTGCAATGCCAAGTACATAGTAGGTATGTGATAAATATTTGTTTGCTTAATGAAAAAGTTACCTCCCTGCTAGGGACTGTCCCTATTTGATTAAGCAAGTATCTTTAATTATAATGACTAGTCTCCAGGAATGTAATTTTTTCTGGACATGATCATCTGAGACTAGCTTTAAAATTTTAACACAATAGGACCAGCCATGTACTGTTAACATTATTTATTCTTTGTTTCAGGACAGCTTGAGTATATCATGTGCACACAAAACTTTTGTGTATGCCATGTAACAGTCAATCAGAGATATTCTAGCCTTAAGTACAGCTCAGTATGATTCTGCCATGAGGTGATCCTGGAAAGCTTCAAAAGACAATCATTAGTGCTATGCGGCCTCTAGATCTCCTTGGGGCTCATGTAAGTTGTGTAAAAACTTTTTAAATAAATATTTTGCCACATTCACATTGTGTATATTTGAAGAAGTAAATAAAAGTCTGACATATTGGGCAAGTACAACAGCATTCTGCTTCCCATTATATCCAGATATCTGCCTTGGCAGGTATCCTCATAATTTACAGCCACAGTGAAAAAATGCTCAGCTGCAAAGCAACCCCCTACCTATGCAATTCAGTGGTGGTAGCTTTCTTAGAATACCTGAAAAAAAATTAAAATAGTAATAAAATGTGTAAGTCATGAGTCACATGGTAGCTTGAGTCAACTATTGGTCAGTTCAATAATCAGATGTGGAATCCCATCTTTCTTTCAGATTATCCCAGTGGATTTTTAATGCAGAGCTACCAACCAGCTTCCTTTCTGTATATAAAAGAAGTGAGGTTGCTCCTCCAGCATTAGCCATCTGTTAGCATTAGTTTTGAAAGCAATAAATAAGAGTATTATTTTTTTGCTGTGACACATACTTTTGGGAATAACACTGTTGCCTCCTTTCCTGGGGTGATACCCCATCTGTGAGCCCTTTCATTATTTCCATAATTTCTTTCATTTTTCTTGTATTACCTGTTTAACTCCTATTCCCCACTCCCATTCCTGATGTTTTTTTCCTTTGGTTGTTGGTTTGGCTTGGCTAGGTTCCACTGTTAGTACATTAGTATATGCAGTAACATCAGTTCCTAGGAAAGTGTAGTAGAATTTAGGAGGTAAATAGGGTTACAGAACTCTCTCTTCCAGTTGGTAAAGGTACTATAATTAGTTAACCCTACTAAGATTAGATGGAGTTACTTTATTTTTTATTTTATCGTTATTATTATTTTTTGAGATGGAATCTTGCTCTGTCTCCAGGCTGGAGTGCAGTGACACGATCTTGGCTCACTGCAGCCTCTGCCTCCCAGGTTCAATCGATTCTGCCTCAGCATCCTGAGTAGTTGGGATTACAGGTGCCTGCCACCACTCCCAGCTAATTTTTGTATTTTTAGCAGAGATGGAGTTTCACCATGTTGGCCAGTCGGGTCTCAAACTACTGACCTAAGATGATCCACCCACCTCGGCCTCCCAAAGTGCTGGGATTACAGGCATGAGCCACCACGCCCAGCTGATGGAGTGACTTTATAGCCGTAATGAAATTCCTTTAGGAATAAATACACACTGCCAATTGTATGTTGGTAGTTCTCTTTACTAATACAGGCGCAACCACAGTTTCAATGAAACTAAGTCAGGAAAGACAAGAGAAAAAATTATCAGATGGGTAATACATGAAGTTATGTACTGCAACATCCTTCATACTTTATTTCAACTGTTCCATTGAAAAAATATTTCACTGAAGTTCCCAATACACTGTATCTCCTGTCTCATTTAGTATGAAGATATAGTTTTTCATCAACTAAGCCTCTCCAACATTTTTTCACCATTTATTTAAACAGTAGGTATTTTAATTATCCATTCTATTTTTAAATGTAACTTTTGTTCTTGGACTGATAAAGAATATGATATGTCCATGTAATATCATTTTTCTCTGTTGATTTTTTGTAGATTAATGGCAGTAAAATGGTAAAGTGGTAAATAGAATAAAATTACACAGTGAAGTATGTAATCAGATAAAGTATATTAACGTAGGTCAAGATGCTAGACAATTTACAGTTTCAAAACTTCAGTTACATTATTTCTGGTTGCTTCTATCATTTGGTAAGCAAAGCCTAGATGAAATATTCTAGGAATTCCAGCATATTCTCAGCAGTCCATTTCCAAGGTCTGCCTTTATGATTTCAGGGCAATTCGTCTTCCTCGAAATTCTATAACAACAGTACCCTACATGAATATTTTATTGTCAGGTTATCCTGGGCCCATTTTCCTGATTACTCCACCTTTCCACAACATTGTTGGCTCAGGGGCAAGATTATACAAATATCCAAACTGTTCTGAGAATACAAACGTAATACCTCCTCCATCTCTAAATAAATAGTTCACTGCTTTGCTCATTGTGCAAATTTGACTTCATTTTCTTCTTCAGAGATTTATGATCTGCTGGATAGAGCAAAGTCAATTTCAAAAAAAGGCAAAATAAACCCCTCCATGGGGACTCCCATCAGAGAACCAAGTAGCTTGTTTTGTCATGGCTGGGAGATGATTACAGAATTTAGAAATAGAACAATGAGCAGGGAGATCCCTAGAGGAATGAAGTCATGGCCCTTAAGGCAATCTGTTCATGTATGTGGTGAATTCACCATGATCTTCTTTATGTTTAATTATCTTGAATATAACATATCCATTTTATCAATGAGCTGTGCTAAGCAACTCCTTCTATATTTGCCTGTTTCTATTACGTTTCCCGAAACATGAAGGATTATTTCATGCCTTTCTATAGTGGGGGCATTTCTACAGATGTCTGGTGAAAAGCTAGCAATTATCTTCCAAAGAACTATAATGAATGACCATATCAGGCAGCTTTTGAATTTAAAATCCCAGTAGTCTCTGCTGAATTGCATTATTCAGTTCTACCACAAGCTCCTGATGTGCTTTCTTGTTGCAGTCACTTTTAAAATCATCTGAGCAGTCAGGTCATAAGATCTCAGTGGGAAAGCCTGAGCCATAAACCTTTGTGAAACATTTAATGCCTAATGAATTTCTGTTCAAAGTCCCACTCAAATTCACATTTCTTTCAGGTGAGTTTGTAAATAGGGTCCAGCAGTATTTCTAAATGGACAATGTGATTTTGTCCAAACCCAAACAGTCCCACTAGTCCCTGGGTTTCCTGTTTAGTGACACTGGAAGAAATAATTTATTCCTCACAGTTTAAGGGGTGTTTCCAGTTACTTCTACCCACATTGTTACCAAACATATCAGGGTGGGAGTTGTACCTAACATTTAATTGAATGTGGAATCACTCTTTATTGGCCATATGAGTGACTACTAAATTCTTAAATTTCTCAGTTCATCTTCTAGGGAATTATCAAATCAGCATGGTAGTACATTATCTTGCTTTTAAAATTTAGCAATTCCAAGCCTCACTATACTAGGTTAAGATGGTATGCAGACAAATTCAGTATGCCTATGGGAAATCCTTAAATATTAAATATCATTTCTAGAAAATGCAAATTTTGCCTTACTGGATTCTAAGGTAAAAATTGAGAATAAAGCATTAGTCAGTGTACTATGTTCTCCCAACCATCTTTGGCCTTCCTCAATTCCTGTGTAGTCTTTATTGTATCAAACATGTCTGAGGGACGCTGGAAAACCATTTTGTTTAATCTCTGAAAGTTTGTGATTAGTCTCTACAAATAATTATTCATATTGTTAGTCTCTGTGAGTAATCAGACTAGATCACCAGTCTGAAAGAAATATTGTAAAGGGAGTTAACGGAAATTATTGCTCTTGTCTTAACAATTTCCTAAAAGAGCAATGATCTCTCTCTCATTGCCATCCTACATAGCTTAATCTTTACTATAGGTAAGTATGGGTTATTTTGAAGTCTCCCTTCAGCATGTCCACTTACCAACAGCTGACATTCCATATGAAGATGGAAAAGGCAATGGTTTCCATTTGCAGCTAACATTTTTATCAATTATGCATCCAGGTAATGGGGATACAACCAAGATGATTGTTTACAGTCAATTTTTGAATCATACATTTTCTATGACTTTATCCATCGCCACGAAATCTTCAAGTATTAATTATGGGACATAAAGAGTGCCCAAAAAGTAATCACAATAAATTTTGCACATTAACCTGCGACTATTTGGGAATCTCTCCTAGCCCAAGTGTTGAGAAAGTACATCCTGTTCTGCCTTTTTCAATTTTCATCTTTTTAAGACCTCATGGTTTTAGTTTATTGGATAAATTCAACTTTCTGTTTAAGAACTTTCCACTACAATATTTAGTCCTCATAATTAGATAGAAATACATTCACATTGAAATATAAAGAGCTATTTCAATAGGAGATTTAAGAGTTATCTTTGTATCTTTCTTTGTTATCCACGACCTTGAGAGCTCTGAAGGATTAAAAGCAGATTTTTGTAAAGTATGCCTCAATTTGGATTTGTCTGATGTTTTCTCATAATTAGACAAGGGTTATAGGTTTTGGGGAAGAATACCATAAAGGTGTGTTCATTTCATTTCATCTGATCAGGAGCCACATAATATTTACATGTCTTGTCACTGTTGATGTTAATTTCATCACTTGGTTAAAATACTGTTTGACAGGTTTATCCACGGTGAAGTTTCTATTTTGTCCTCTTTCTGTGCTCGATTCTAAAGGGTAAAAAACTGTAACCCACAGGCCAAATGTGGCCTACCATTCATTTTTGTAAATAAAGGTTTTACTGAAACATTTCCATATCTATTAATTTATGCTTTGTCTACGGCTGCTTTGAAACATTTTTACAACAACAGAGTTGGGTATTTGCCACAGTGGTCTCTGGCATGCAAAGTTTAAAATATTTAGTATCTTCCCTTTAAATAAAAAGTTTTCCACAGCCTACCTATTCTTTGAAAGGAAGTCACAAAATCAAGCATGTCTTCAAGAGGAGGAGAAGCATTGTGGAAGATGTACCTATAATGTTACTTCGAAATTTTATGAAATCACAATTATCTGTTTTCTCCCATTTACTTTTCCATTTATTTCTATCAGTATAGATTCATGGATATTTATTTTTTATTATTTGTGTTAGAATCCAATAGTAATATAGATAATTGTGTGGTTCAAATTGTTCCAGTTTTCATCATCAGGAAAGGCTTTCAAGTTCAGGTTACTCCAGTGTGTTTTTGATATGATATTTTTGGGAGGGGACTATAAGATTCTCCAGAATTTTCTTATGTTATCTCTTCCCCAGTACTAAAATCACCGATCTCTCCAAAGACGTCTGGTTTCTTTCAATAGAAAATGGTATTTGGAAACCAAGATCTGATCATATGTACCAATATATTTATACTTATCTGTAGCAGTTGATCTGGACATATATATTAAAACAAACTTTTAATTTTATTTTATATAATATATATTATTATGTTTAGAACATAAAAAAAGTTTTTATTTTTCATATTGGTATTTTTGACTCTATGAACAACAAAGTTAATATGAGGCAACTTTTTTTGGCTTATTTGTAACTTCTTTTTCTAACAGCAAAAACCTGGACCTATAATCTAAATTGAAAAAAAATATTTGTTTAACCTCATTTACATGTAAAGTGGTTTTGGTATTCATAATTTGTACATCTAAGAAAAACAAATTTACTAACTAGAATACAGGGTTTACTTTTGTTTTGGCTAGCAGAGTTGTTTTGTTCTGTTTTTCCTATCTAAATATACTTACCATTTCTAGAAGCCTATTTAAAGATGGCTCATTTTTGTCTTTTATTTCTTTTTTCCTTTTTTTTTTTTTGAGAAAAGAAAACAGAATTTTGTATTTAAATTGTTGGTATTTTAGACAAGGTATCACTTTGTCACCCAGATTATAGTGCAGTGGCAACAGCTTGACTCACTGCAAACTCCACGTCTCAGGCTCAGGCAATTCTCTTACCTAAGCCTCCTGAGTAGCTGGGACTATAGTAGGTGTACACCACCATGCCCAGCAAAGTTTTGTTACGTTTAGCAGAGACAGGATTTCACCATATAGCCCAGGCTGGTCTTGAACTCCTGGGCTTGAGTGATCCTCCCACCACCTTGGCCTCCCAAAGGGCTGGGATTACAGGTATGAGCCACCACAAGTGGCCATGTCTTGACTTCTTAATTGTCTTGGAAATAATTTGATTTTGTCCAAGTAATTTGGTTCATGCAAAGAAGCTGAGATCAGGGGCACGTCAGAAGGAGATTCATATTTTAAAGTGCTTTTTAGAATTACAAATGCAATAAATGTAAAAGCTAAATATTTTTACATATTTTTTACACATGTAAAAATGCAAGTTTTACCTTTAAATTCATTTTAGATACTGAAGTAATCTGGCTGAGAGCTTGTAAAGTCAAGGAAAGCTGACTCAGATCTGGTCTACTTCAGCATGTAGTAAATTCCTAGGTGTTGCCAATGTTAGTGTAGACAAATTCCTTCTCTAGAAACAAAACCTTGGACAGACCTTGTAGACTAGTATCACTTATGCCTTACAGAGACTTTCCATCAAAAACCAAACAAAAATCCATCATTTTTTGCTTTAGAGACTAGGTCTTCCTCTGTCACCCAGGCTGTGTGCAATGGCACAATCATAGCTCACTGCAACTTTGAACTCTCAGTCTCGAGTGATCCTCCTGCCTCAGCCTCCTGAGTAGCTGGGACTACAGGTGAATGCCACCATACCTGGCTCATTTTTAAGTTTTTTGTTGAGATGAGGTTCTCTTACATTGTCCAGGCTGGTCTCAGAACTCCTGGTCTCAAGTACTCCTCCTGCCTCACCCTCTCAAAGTGCCTACTATGCATGGCATAAGCACCTATATGTTTATATAAAATATATATAAACATATATATTTTATGAACCCTGATAACTAATTCTAGGAATTGTATTTAGCCTTTTGCCTTAGCATTTCCATTTTCTTCTGATACTGCAGTTGTTTTGCTAGTTTTTGTTGGTTATTTAGTGGATTCATTTATTCTCACTCTGAATTTCCACTGAGATTGTCTACGCAGAAAATATTAGCTGGCTAGACATGGCGGTTTATATCTGTAATCCCAGCACTTTGAGAAGAAGAAACTACATTCAATGTCAAAAGGTGAGGATTGCTTGAACATGGCTCTGGCTAAAGTTTCCAAGTATAAGACTTGCCATATAGCTGGCAATTGGATTATATAGAACATCTACCAGTAGCCATAAGAGATTATAAGTAGGTGTTAACTTGGACTTTCATTTAATATTACCTTATAAATTAAGTAATCTCCAATAATATGTTTAAAGGTTTGAAACAGAAAATTTTCTATCAATTAATCCCATCTGCATATAGTTATTCCAAAGTACACATTTCACTTATGCCAATAGACATTTTCCGAATTGGAAACTATAGAGAAAGAAGTTGTCTCATAAAATGATAAAAATGGATTATTCAAACACAGGTTACTTGAAACTGCTGGTAATGTATGGCATGGGTGGTTAAATGAATGTGTACAAAAAACTAATTGTGAGGACTTCTTTCAGCTCTCACATATAAAGATCTTGGATACAGTGATTCTTATACTTACATAAAGAAAAAGCTGGCTGGGCGTGGTGGCTCATGCCTGTAATCCAAGCACTTTGGGAGGCCAAGGCAGGTGGATTGCCTGAGGCCAGGAGTTCCAGACAGCCTGGCCAACATGGTGAAACTGCATCGCCACTAAAAATACAAAAATTAGCTGGGCATGGTGGTGGGCACCTGTAATCTCAGCTAC
>NW_016107560.1:2158315-2167759 GCF_001604975.1 Cebus imitator
AAATAAAAGAAAAGAAGAGTAAAAGCTGAGTAAACTGAAAAATTGAAATCAATGACTTTTCTTAAACTTATTACAAAACTGAAGTCACAGGACAAAATGTTACTCCTAAATCTGGAAACACAGTCAAATCCAGTTCATAACTAAGTTATGTTTACTTTAACCAGAAGCTGCTGGAGCTATCAATTGGTTGAAAAACTTAAAATGGTAATTTTGATGATTTGCCATACTAGTTAGAGCTTCAATCTTAAGGAGGCCCAGAAATTTTAGTGTGTTTTACTTCTAGAAACTTCACCAAGTTCTTGTAATGAATTTAAAGAGATTGCCTCATGGTGCTGGTAGAGAAAAGGGAAGAGTAAGCATTTTAAAATATCATCAGATCCTTCTTCAAAACACAAGCCTATTCCCCAAGAGAAAAGAGTTTAGCAGGTCTTTTTTCTTCTTCTTCTTTTTGTTTTTTTTTTCTCAAATGGAGTCCCACTCTGTTTTCCAGGCTGGAGTGCACTGATACCATCTCGGCTCACTGCAACCTCCTCCTTGCAAATTCAAATGACTATCCTGCCTCAGTTTCCAGAGTAGGTGGGATTACAGTCACCCACCAACATGGCTGGCTACTTTTTTGTATAAGTAGATATCGTGTTTTACCATGTTGGCTAGACTGGTCTCAAACTCCTGACTTCAGGTGATCTGCCTGCCTCAGCCTCCCAAAGTGCTAAAATTATAGGCATGATCCACCACAGCAAGCCAGAAGTCCTTTATCTCATGTTGTAAAGATTGTTTATCCCATTCCAGCCCCCAGAGCCCTCTTGTCCCATCTAAGATTTAGGAAAGTAAATCTAACAAACACTTGTGAAGGTCTATAGACACAGCCTAGGAACCCTGACAGAGATGTAATACTAAGATTATAGAATGCTTTTCCTCCCCAACAATTTACTTACTTACCAATAGGGTTCCAGTTAAATAATATTGGATTATAGCAGAAAGAACATCAAGGCACAGACTCCATGTAAGTAGAAATTCTAAGTGAAACCTAAAGACTAAAGTGGAGACAAAATAAGGGCTAAGGGGGGATTTGAATCCTCTGGCACCTACAGCTAAAGTAAAGATTCAGGTCTGCCCAAAGTTCAATTAGATTAGCATAAAATCTCAAACTAAAGCCCTGTTTACCTCAATTTTTATTACCTAATACATCATATCTGGCTTTCACCAAACTAGTAATAAGTAATGCTAAAAAAAAAAAAAAGCATCATCTTAAGAGACAAAGGAAACATTATGATGGCAGTGGAAGTCCACCTGGAACCACTGCTGCCAACATGCCAACTGCAGCAGGGGAAGCATGACTGGGCTGTATGCTCCATGGAGCTGGTAGGAGCTGGGAGAAGGCAGGAGCCTCACCCTCCTCCATGCAACTGCAGTAGCCCATGTTGCAGCTGTGAACTGAGGCATCTCTGTGCTCTTGTTGTCTGGGAGCAAGATGGAGCTCCACCCTCCTGGGTGCAGCTGCTGAAGTTAGGGCTGTAGACTGGCTACTTCTGCACTCCTATGGGTCCAGAAGACCCCCCTGTCCCCCACAGGCTTGGAGGTGTCTGCTTCTGCTGCCTGGCTTCTTCATGCTCCCAGTGCCTACTCTGATCTTGTAGCAAGGTTGAGGCTGAGCAGCCCGGGTACTGTTGCAGCCCAACCATGTATGTGCACACTCAGGGAAGTGCTGACACACTAGCCCCCTTGGACTTAGGCCCCCTCCAGATTTTGGGCACAGACAAGCATGGCAGAGAGGCCAAAGGGGTGCTGAGGGCAGCTTTACACTGGCCTGAAGGCACCCTTGGCATGACATCCTGGGTGCCATGAACAGCTGCAGGAGGCAGACAGGCTCCTGAGCAGAAGAGGTTGGGTCCTTGGTGAAGCCTCACCTTCAAGCTTGAGAGGTCCTGAATCCTAGGGCCTGGACTTCTAGTACCCCAGATTGGAGTGGGAACTTGCAGTGCTTTTTCCAGTCTGACTATGGTCACCTATCGACCAATCAGCTTTCACTTCCTCCCCTTTGAGGCCCATAAGAGCCCCAGACTCAGCCAAACATGAGCAGACAACTGGTTAACCAGCTTTGGAGAGGAGCTACCCACACCAGAGTCTCCTCTCTGCTGACAGCTGAACACTTATCAGGACATCCTGTCTGCAGAGAGGAGCTATCCACTGCGGGTCCCCTCTGAGCTGTTTTATCACTCAATAAAGGTTCACTTGACCTTGCTTACCCTCCACTTGCCCACCTACCTAATTCCTCCTGGGCACAGGACAAGAATTCGGGAGCCACCAAATGGCAGGAATAAAAAAAGATGGTAACAAAAACAAAACTGAAATGTGCCCCTTGCTTGCCATGTGAAAGAGAAAAGGATAGAAAAGCTGCAGCCCTTTGAAAAGCCCAGACCTAGAAGCTTCCTGAGCCAGGACTGTGACACTGTCTTTGGGGCTATGCAGTTCCTGGTGTCTCCAAGCTTCTGGGTGCCACCAAGGTCCCTAGGGCCAGCTGTAGAAGCTGCTTGGTAGTACTTCTGGTCTAGCAGCACTCAGCAAGGAGCTGGTGCCTGTGCCAGCACCTGGAGCTGCCCACCCCACCACAGCCAGTGTGCTTAGCTGTACACAGTAACTGGACCCCATGCTTGTCCCCACACCTCTCAATGCTTTCTGCCTGGCTCACCTTTGGCAGGTGTGGAATTTAAGCTGGTAGTGTGAGCTAAGTGTAGCCTGCTAGGCTGAGCGGGAGGAATGAGCCTAGTGAGCCTGAGCAAAACTAGGGCAAAGGCATCACTGACCACAGAAATTTCCAACAGGAAAACATCCTCTCAAGAATCCATGACAATTACAACCAGATTCAGATAAGACTTATATTTTAGAGTTATCAGATAAGAAATTTTTTAAAAATGGTGAAAATATTGATACTTATAATTGAAAAAATTTGACATGTTTCAAAAATAGAGATGGAAATTCTAAGAATCAAAAAAAGTGAATAATAGAATAATAGAAAACATTGCAGTGTAAATAACAACTGTCTTAGGCTAATCAGTAGGCAGAACACAGCAAATAAATGAAACTGTGAGTTTAAAGTTCTATAAAAGCTAAAATATCAGTAGATACTTCTCAAATTAAAATGGAAACATTCCACTGTCAAACCCATTCATAGATGTGTAATATATATACTTGCTATATCAGACAGAAAAGGAAGAAATAAAGAAAGAAAAAGAAATTGAGAGAGAGAAAAAGGGAGAGAGAGAAGGGAAGAAATAAGGAAGGAAGGAAAGAAAGGGAGGAAGGAGGGAAGGAAGGAAGAAAAGAGGGAAGGAAAGAAGACAGGGAGGAAGGAAGGATGTTTATTTCTAATGTTTACTTTTTCATTATATACTTTAAGGCATGATGCAAAGGAAACCAAGGAAATAAAGATTGCTAAGAATTCATAGAAATTTTATTTATCTTTCATAAAAAATAAATATGAATGTTAAAAATTAAAATAATTAAAGCTAATGGAATCTATTATATTTAGATATAATATGTTTAATATATAATAGTTTATATATAATATATACTATATTTTAATATATATTTATTATATTATATTATATATTATTTCACATGTGAAGAGATATTTTAAATTATAAAGCCGCAATATTAAATGAGCCTTCAAATTGCAGTGACATTACAGTAAAACTTTGTTTACCACTCAAAATAACAAGATTGCAGCTATAAATTAGAGGGCAATTTTCCTCCACATCAGGGGTCCCCAGTCCCCAGGCTGAGGACCAGTACCAGTCCCTACCCTGTTAGGAACCAGGCCACACAGCACGAGGTGAGCAGGAGCAGAGCAAGCTTTACCTTCTGAGCCTGGCCCCTGTAAGATCAGAAAGGATATTAAGTTTTCAGAGCAGCACAACCCTATTGTGAACTGTGCACATGAGGGATCCAGGTTGTCTGCACTTTATGAGAATCAAACTAATGCCTGATAATCTGAGGTGGAATAGTTTTATCAGCAAACCATCCTCTCAGTCCCCTGGGAAAAAAACTATAAAACTGACCCCTGGTGCCAAAAATGTTGGGGATCACTGCTTTACCTGGTGATTCATAGATCTAGTCTTTGGGGTCACAGCCAGGCATGGTGGCTCACACCTGTAATCCCAGCTCTTTGGGAGGCTGAGGCGGGTGGATCACTTGAGGTTAGGAGTTCCAGACCAGCTTGGCCAACATGGGAAACCCCGTATCTACTAAAAATACAAAAATTAGCCCAGTGTAGTCTCAGCTACATGGGAGGCTGAAGTGGGAGAATCACTTGAATCTGAGAGGTGGAGTTTGCAGTGAGCTGAAATCGTGCCAATGTACACCAGCTGGGTAACAGAGCAAGACTCCCTCTCAAAAAAATAAAAATCTTTCAAACTCTTCCAGTCTCTACCCATTAGTTCCAAAGCCACTTCCACATTTATAAGTTTCTTTATTGTAGTGTCTCATTGCTTGGTACCAATTTTCTGTCTTAAACTGTTTTATGTTGTTTTAAAGAAATACACAGGCTGTGTAATTTATAAAAAGGAAAGGTTTACTTGGCTCACAATTCTGATGTCTAGAAAAGTGCAAGATTGGCCATCTGTATCTGGTGAGAGTCCCAGGCTGCTTCCACTCCTGTGAAAGGCAAAGAAGAGCTATCATGGGCACAGATTAGATGGTGAGAGAAGAAGTTAAGAGAGAAAAGGGAGCTTCCAGGCTCTTTTTAACAACCAGATCTCACGGGAACTAGCAGAGTAAGAACTCAGTCACATCCCAGGCCCTGTAGGGCATTAATCTAATCATGAGTAGTCTACTCCCATGGCTCAAACATCTCCCATTAGGCTGCTACCTCCAACATTGGGATCAAATTTCAACATGAGGCTTTAGGGGATTAAAATTTAAGCTATAATCACCCCTGGATATTAGCCAGATCACAAATACTTGTAGAATAAGTCATCTTCATAATCCAAGGATAGGCTATATTGAATAGTTTATTGGATGTATTGGATATCCTTCAGCTGAAATATATTTTCAAGCATTAGGAAATTAGTGAGTTGCTCTCATGTCTGAAGAAGTTATTACACTCAGTATTTTAAAGACTTCTAAAATTGAGACCTTTCCAAGCAATTATCAGTGGGAATGCCCTTTCTGATTAGGCAAAAGAGCAGTGAAAACAATCTTGTTTCATTAGCTATTTCAAGTTTGAAAGAGTTTTAAGGTATAATTGAATTTTTAAACCATAATTTATTTAGTAGCTAGAGGGTTAAAATCTTTATTAGGCAAGAATGTATACTTTAATGTTCAGAAAACATTACACTTTTGCTGGTTTTATAACTGTATTGTGAAGGAATTAATGAGTCTTAGTAATTAATTGTGTAGTTCAGTTCAATTTAGTTTCTGTAAAAAAAAGTTGTTTATATTTTTCTTGATAAAATCTAATCCATTACATACTATGATAGGGTCTTAACATAATATACACAAAATACATCCCTTCCTCAGGTTCCAAAACCAATTTACATGTAGATGACACAATTTTATATCTCCTGTAACATAATTTAGTTTGCATTTTCAGAAAGCACAAAATGAGCAGTTCTTCCCCTTGGTAAACTACAAAAATGTGTGTAGGTACCTCTCTCATAGCAAAACTCAATCTGAAGAACAATAATTGAAAAGTTCCTTAGGGATTACAATTGATTTGATGTATAAAGTCGAAAGTAACATATTCATCATTTTCAAATTTATTTTTGAATAAGGATGTACATTACACTGGTTATCTTCACTATAATGTATGTACACGTGTGTGTATGAGTGTGTGTGTGGGTATATATATACATATAACCTATTTTTGTTACAAATTTTTGTAATGATTTAGAAAAATATTAAACTGTGTTTGTAAAACACACATGAGAATTATTTCTGATGGCATATAAATGATTAATTTGTAGTGTCATTTCACTCAATAATAATCAAAAGTATTCACAAGAAATAGGGAACCCAAGCAAAGCATTCTCTAAGATACTGTCATACCTAATATTTTCTAACTCTGAAAAATAATCCATTCAAAAAATCCTAATTCAAATAAAAAATAAATTGTAAACTCTACAATCATTTAACTCTATAGTGAAAGAAAAACTGATGCATAGTATCTATGAACAAACTGTTTCAATGGATATTAAAAGCAATTTGGAAAATGCCCCATAAATATAAAATTGGGTGCCAAAGTACAATGTGGGAAAATATAACTTAAAATTCGTATTTTAAATTTCTATGCCACTATTGAAATTATGCGAAAGAATGAGCAACAGATAGGCATGTTGAGATTAGTATGTATATTCAATAATTTCTATGTATATAAATTCTAGATATATACAATGTTTATCGTAAAACATTTATTAACAGAATAATTATATAATATTAATAATGCAGTTCTATCTGTCATCTATCATGGCTTTCCTCAATATTCTCATCTCATCAATTTTAGTAACTTCTTATGATTTTGTGGGGCACATAATGTTGAAATCTTTATTATTCATTTATGCAAACATATTATACTATTAAATTGACTAAAGATGCAAATTATTCTGTAATGGCCTTTGAGCCAAGAATAAATAAATACTACAACAAATTGAAAAGAAAATTTAGGTTTTTCCTTCAGGACAGGAGAACTTGAATAGTGTCAGAGCCTCTACATATGAATGTAAATTCCATTCTTATTATTCCATATCACTACATATTACATTAATATTGAATTTTTAAAATCTAAATGAACCTAAGAAAACTTACTGTAATTTATTATAAATGGACATTTTTTCTATTAGCACTTTAAATTATTAGAAAACATGACACAGTTTTGAATACTGTATATAATTAGGATAGCCTTCTCTTGGTTTTAGTGAGTCTACTCCCTATATACAAAGTACATGGTAACCATAAATACAAATCTTAATAGGGTATGTCATAATTAAAATGTCCACAGGAGTAGTATGGTACAGTGGTTTTGCCACTTGTGCAATTTATTTATATTACTTTTACTGATACCTACTAAATACACTTTGACTCAATTTTGGTCTACTAAATACAGCTTCACTCAATTTTGAATCAATGATATGTCTTGACTTTCCCATTTAAATATTCTCTATATATTTTATACATGAGAAAAATTTAATCACATCATCAATAATACATTTTCTGTTTAACTAGCAATTATTATTACATAGGTATCTGTGCAACTGATGTTTACATGCGTAAAGTATTCAAAACATTATGATGCTTCATTGGTGTTTAGAACAAATTATTTGAAGTAGACAAAACTTGATTCCAACTAGCTTAGTATTTATGTTTGATTCCAGAAACAGTGCAAACTATTGATATTATTACAATGCAAAAATAATATAAATATAATGAGTAAAATTAATTCCTACCAAAATAACATAATTGTGATTAGTGGAGAGAATAACAATATGCTTCAGCTTTTAATTTTGAGAATGTAGTTGATGGTTATATTATTAAATGGTGCACATCTTTAAAAATTGGGATTACATTAAAAGGGAACAAAATTTAAATACTTCAGTTAAAAGTAAATTAATGCAATGACAAAGCAAAAAATTCAAAATATTCTAATATTTTAAATAGTATTCAAAAATATTTGATATTCAATAAAGTGAAAAGAGTACATTATAATTAAGAATATTTGAATTGCAAATCTATATTTGTTAGTAATAGATAAATTTTTATACAAATATATGAAAAATTAATAAAATACTAAATAATTATATGAAAATCTTCATGTCTTCTCAATAAATAGTATTTGGAAAGCTGGATATTCACATGCAAAATAATGAATTTAGACCCATGTCTTATAGCATACACAAAAATTAATTCAAAATAAATCAAAGACTTAAATGTAACATCTGAAATAATAGAACTCCTAGAAGAAAACCCAGGTAAAAAGCTCCTTGACATTGGTCTTGGCAATTACTTTTTAACATAACATCAAATTCAAAGGCCAAAAAGTACAACTAAACAAGTGGGACTACAAAATAAAAAGCTTTAGCAAGCAAAAGAAATAGTCAACAAAATGAAAAGATAACCTAGGGAATGGGAGAAAATATTTGCAAATCACATATTTAATAAAGAGTTAATATTCAAAATATATAAAGAACTCACATAAACTAGTACCAAATAACCACATTGTTTTTAAAATGTACAAAAGAACTCAACATATATTTTTTGAAAAAAGACAAAACACTCAGATGTTGTATGAAAGTGTTCATCAATCCTAATGATAAAGGAAATGCAAATTAAAACCACAATGAGATATCACCTCACACCTGTTAGGATGAGTATTATCAAAAAGAAAAGAGAAAACAAGTATTAGCAATGGTGTAGAGGAAAAAAACTCTTGTACACTGTTGGTGGAAATGTAAGTTGGTGCAGCCATTAGGAAAACATTATGAAAGTTACTCAAAAACCTCAAAATAAAACTACCATATGATCCAGCAATCTCACTTAATCAGTCTCAAAGAGATATCTGTGCTCACATGTACACTGCAGCATTAATCACACTAGCCAAGATCAGGAAACTTAAGTGTCCATCAATAGATGAATAGATTTTTAACAGAGAGATAGATACACAGCTAGAGAGAATATAGACACAACTGAATATTGTTCTGTAGCACACTAAAAAAACCCTGTCCTTGTGACTACACGGACGAACCTGAAGAACATTAAGCTATGTGCAATAAACCAGAACTAGGAAGACAGATGCCGCACGATCTCACTTACATGTGGAATCTGAAAAAGTTTAACTCCTAGAAGCAGAAAATAAAAAAGCAGTTCTTGGCGGCTAGGATTTGGGAAAGATAGGGAGATATTGGTCAGTTATCAGATGAATAAGTTCTGGGGATCAAATGTACAGGATAGTAACTACAGTTAATAATACTGCATTGTCTACTTGAAATTTGATAAAATAGCAGATTTTAAGTGTCCTCATCACCCACATCCCCCCACACACAGATGCATGGCACACACGCAAATAGTAATGTGGTTAATATTGTATTTTTTAAAATAAAAAATTATAATTTTCAATGTTTTTCTAGTTGCTAATAGAATGAATAAATACCATACTTTACACTTGTTAGTAGATGCACCTTTACTCAAATTTGAAATGTAGCATCAATTATTTAGTATTAAACATTGTTAATCGGTTGCTATACTTGTCTTTTCAATATTGTAAATTCAGGCAGTTCTTTAAAACCTGGGAACAGAATACTAAGAAAAGTAAGAAACTTTATACCACACTTTCTTAGAAAATAATATGTAAAAACTGCATTGTGCAAGAACCTTTTGTGTTTATCTGAGATGCAGCATTTGACAAGTTAATTATGTGGGCATTTTTTCTTTTTTCTTTCTTTCTTTTTTTTTTTT
>NW_016107560.1:2167774-2214254 GCF_001604975.1 Cebus imitator
TTTGAGAGGCACTCTCCCTCTGTCTTCAGGCTGGAGTGCAGTGGTGCAATCTAGGCTCACTGCAACCTCTGCCTCCCAGGTTAATGTGATTCTCCTGCTTCAGTCTCCTGAGTAGCTGAGACTACAGGCATGACAGCACGCCCAGGTAATTTTTGTATTTTTAGTAGAGACAGGGTTTCACAACGCTGGCCAGGATGATCTCAATCTCCTGATCTTGAGATCCGCTAGCCTTGGCCTCCCAAAGTGCAGGGATTACAGGTATGAGCCACTGCACCCAGCCTATTTTTTTGTTTTTTAACTAAGCACCCCATCCGTGAAAATTTTCTATACTTGTAACCAGCATCAGTCCATAATGTCAGACATAAAATTTTTATATGTGAGTGCATTAGTCTTTTGTTTCAAAAAACACAGGAATAGAAATGTAAAGATGACTTTGTTAGTCACCTCATGAGTTTGCATTTAGGTGACAGGTCATGTTTTGCCAGTGTTGAGTGCCACATTCCAAGGTGCAGTGGTAGATATATATTTTGTTTTCTGATATCTAAACTCTTTTAAATTACAAGCACAGAGCAAATAATCTCCTTGCCCATTTCTAAATGTAGAAAACAAAAATTCCCTAAAAATAGGGAATTTAACTTTCCATATATAATGCAATGAGAAACTCTAAGTTGGGTTAAAATTGAAGATCAGTCAAATAAACCATACATCATCAAGAAATGTGTCACAGAGTAAGATGAAATAAGAGATATCATGCTATTAAGAAAATAATTACTTTTTATTCATTGTTCACTATTAAATCCATGAGATAGGGAGGAAGATCCAAGATGGCTGAATAGGAACAGCTCTGGAGTGCAGTTCCCAGCAAGAACAACACAGAGGGTGAGTGCTCACTGCATTTCCAAACAAATTTTCACTGCTCACAGATTAGAAGCTTCCCAGGCCAAAAATCGCCACGGTTTTCAGCATGGCGCACAGAAACTCAAACAAATCTGGGAAGCCATTTCAACTGGCACCTGGAATGCCTGGGAGACAGAGCTGCACATTTAACTGAAAGGAAGGGTCCTGAGACAGTGAACCACGTGATCGGGCTTGGTGAGTACCACCCCCACAAAACAAGCAATCTGAAATGCTCTGGATTGAGAGTTTCACAGCAAGCGCAGCTGGACCTGGGGCGGTCCAGCTCAGTATGGGGAAGGGCATATGCCACTACAGAGGCAGTTCACACAGCAGCTGGACAAAGCCTGGAGCAGCTCAGCAACACCTCTGCTGGCAGGCTGGGACTAGACTACTCTGTGTGAGGGAAGGGCATCTCTGAAAAAAGGCAGTAGCACGTCAGGAACTTATAAATAAAGCCAACCTTCCTAGGATGGATCACCTAGGAAAAGAGGTGTTTATGAGTTCTGCTGTAGCGACTTAAAGGTAACTGCCCAGCAGCTCTGCATGGAACAGCAGTGCTCCCAGCACAGCACTTGACCTCCTATAAGGGACAGATTGTCTGAAATTCAATGAAAAATTCTTCAATAAAATACTGGCAAACCAATTGCAAAAGCACATCAAAAAGCTTATCCATCATGATCAAGTAGGCTTCATTCCTGGGATGCAAGGCTGGTTCAACATACACAAGTCTATAAATGTAATCCATCACATAAACAGAAGCAAGGACAAAAACCACATGATTATCTCAATAGAAGCAGAGAAGTCCTTCGACAAAATTCAACAGCGCTTTATGCTAAAAACTCTCGATAAACTAGGTATCAAAGGAACATATCTCAAAATAATAATAGCTATATATTACAAATCTACAGCCAATATCATACTGAATGGGCAAAAACTGGAAGCATTCCCTCTAAAATCTGGCACTAGACAAGGATGCCCTCTCTCACTATTCCTATTCAATATACTATTGGAAGTTCTAGCCAGAGAAATTAGGCAGGAAAAGAAAATAAAGGATATTCAGTTAGGAAAGGAGGAAGTCAAATAGTCTCTATTTGCAGATGACATGATTGTACATTTAGAAGACCCTATCATCTCAGCCCAAAAACTCCTTAAACTGATAAGCAACTTCAGCCAAATCTCAGGATACAAAATCAATGTACAGAAATCACAAGCATTTCTCTACACAAACAACAGACTAACAGAGAGCCAAATCATGAGGGAACTCCCATTCACAATTGCTACAAAGAGAATAAAATACCTAGGAATACAACTAACAAAGGATGTAAAGGACTTCTTCAAGGAGAACTACAAACCACTGCTCAAGGAAATAAGAGAGGACACAAACAGATGGAGAAACATTCCATGGTCATTGTTAGAAAGAATCAATATCATGAAAATGGTCATACTGCCCAAAGTAATTTATAGATTCAGTGCTATCCCCATCAAGCTACCAATGACCTTCTTCACAAAACAGGAAAAAAGCCACCTTAAACCTCATACAGAACCAAAAGAGAGCCCACATAGCCAAGACAATCCTAGGCAAAAAGAACAAACCTGGAGGAGTCACGCTACCTGATTTCAAACAATACTACAAGGCTACAGTAATCAAAACAGCATGGTACTGGTACCGAAACAGAGATATAGACCAATGGAACAGAACAGAGGCCTTGGAGGCAATGCCACACATCTACAATCATCTGATCTTTGACAAACATGACAAAAATAAGCAATCAGGAAGGGATTCACTGTTTAATAAATGGTGTTGGAAAAACTAGCAAGCAGTGGGAAGAAAGCAGAAACTGGACCCCTTCCTGACACCTTACACTAAAATTAACTCCAGATGTATTAAAGACTTAAACGTAAGACCTAACACAATAAAAACCCTAGAAGAAAACCTAGGCAAAACCATTCAGGACATAGGCATAGGCATAGGCAAGGACTTCATGACTAAAAAAAGCATTGGCAACAAAAGCCAAAATAGACAAATGGGATCTAATTAAACTCCAGAGCTTCTGTACAGCAAAAGAAACAATCATTAAAGTGAACTGGCAACCAACAGAATGGGCAAAAATTTTTGTAGTCTACCCATCTGACAAAGGGCTAATATCAAAAATCTACAAATAAATAAAACAGATTTACAAGATAAAAACAAACAAACCCGTCCAAATGTTGAGGAAGGATATGAACAGACGCTTTTCAAAAGAAGACATATATGACGCCAACAAACATATGAAAAAATGTTCATCATCACGGGTCATTAGAGAAATGCAAATCAAAACCCCATTGAGATATCACCTCATGCCAGTTAGAATGGGAATCATTAAAAAATCTGGAGACAACAGAGGCTGGAGAGGATGTGGAGAAATAGAAACACTTTTACAATGTTGGTGGGAGTGTAAACTAGTTCAACCATTGTGGAAGACAGTGCGGCAATTCCTCAAGGATCTAGAAATAGAAATTCCTTTTGACCCAGCAATCCCATTACTAGGTATATACCCAAAGGATTATAAATCATTCTATTATAAAGACACATGTACATATACGTTCATAGCAGCCCTGTTTACAACAGCAAAGACCTGAAACCAGCCCAAATGCCCATCAACGATAGACTGGACAAGGAAAATATGGCACATATACACCATGGAATACTATGCAGCCATAAAAAATGATGAGTTCTTGTCCTTTGTAGGGACATGGATGAATCTGTAAATCATCATTCTCAGCAAACTGACACATGAACAGAAAATTAGACACCACATGTTCTCACTCATAGGCAGGTATTGAACAATGAGAACACAAGGACACAGGAAGGGGAGCATCACAAACTGGGGTCTGTTGGGGGGAGGGCCAAGGGAGGGACAGCAGGGTGCTGGGGAAGTCAGGGAGGGATAATATGGGGAGTAATGCCAGATGTAGGTGACAGGGGGATGGAGGCAGCAACTATATTGCCATGTGTGTATCTATGCAACAATCCTGCATGATCTGCACATGTACTCCAGAACCTAAAGTACAATAAAAAAATGCATGTGATATATTCATCAAATTCCAAGGTAAACCAACGAGTGAGAAATATAGCAGAGGATCCTCCACAAATAAGGATAGTGTGCTTATACTTTATGAAAGTGCTGGTAGCTATTGGCCACATCTATGGAAGTTGAAAAGAATACAAAACTGCTTTTAACATATAATGAAAGTCACTGGTAAAATCATACTAACATCTTTCCTAGCCTATTTAGGAAAAACAGGGAATTTAACTTTCCATATATGATTTAGAAAAGTTTTTTGTTATACTCTGTGTTAAATATTCTGTTAACACAAAGATAAAAATGAAAAGATTTTGCAGGCTTTAACTCTCCCAATCTATATACTCTATTTTTTTTTTTCAAAAAATTTAGTAGGGTGTGAATATACTAGTAAATTCAACATTCCATAAATTTATTCATCTACAAAATTCATAAAATAAATAATATTTGTCATCATGTAGCATCTTATCCAGTTATGGTTCTTGTGGATATGAAAAGTGATTTCCTGACTACTCTCTGAAGACCATTCTAATTTGTTTTCAGACAAGGCTGTGCTGACTTTCCAGTTATCCATATGTCACTCTTGAATGTCTATGCTTTTATGCATTAAATACAGGACTAGTAGCCAAGAATCTAAGATTTGAGACCTAACTCTGAAGTACACTAAATTTTTATTTGATGTTTGTGAAGGTATTTCACTTTTTTAGCCCCCATTTTCTCATTATATTACCCTGCAAAGTAAATTTAAAAGATTAAAGATAAAAGTGTTTATAAAAGAGAATGCAAAATACAAGTAAATAGATTGCAAATAAAACTTAGACAATATTCTCATTAAATAGACTGCTAATCAAAAATATATTTTAATGTCCAATTAACAAATAATAATTTTATATATTTATGTGATACAATGTGATGTTTTGATATATGTATGCATTGTGGAATGATTAACCAATCTAATTAACATATCCATTACTTCATCACTCATATACTTTCTTTGTGGTGGGATCATTTGAAATTTACTCTCTTGACCATTCGGAAACCTAAAGTACATTGTTGTTAACTATAGTCACTATGCTGATTTTAAAATAGATATTACATACATAAGACAGAAAATACAAATATGACCAATTAACAGAAAATATATTTGACTGTCTTCTGTATATAAGTTTAAATCAAAACACAGAAGCTCTATGTCCAAATAATAATGTAAAGTATTCACTCCCCTGAATTTAGCTAGAAAAAGTATAGCCCACTTAGAACCACAACATCTGCTGAGAATGCCAATTACACAATGCAAACTTCAGGGGATCATTTCATGGACTAATGCAAATTGTATCTACCCCCTTCTTCTAAATTGAGTAATTTGGCATACATAAGGCTGGTGTAACTCTGTCCCAGTTGATCACTCTATATCTATATCTCTTCAGAGATACATATCCTAAAAGATGAAATTGGAGAAGAGAATGTACAGCAGACTCAAAGGCACAATGGCAGCAGTAAGACAGAAAGTATATGAAGCAGTGACTGCCAGTGGAGTACAATCTTAAATCAGTTGCACTATAGTTTAACACATTTCTTTCCATCACCTTTTAGAAATAATCAGAAATAAATGGTCCTTCTCTGTTGTCATGGGGAAATTTAGAAAAACAAACTATTCTGTTACATTTCTGTTATACTTTAATATCTTATTCAAAGATACACGAGAGAGAGAGAGAGAAATAGAATAGAAAGAGTGAGAGAAAGAAGAGAGGAATAATCAGAGCTGGAGAAAATTAGATATCCTTAATATTTGAATAAATACTTGTATTTTGCTTCATTTAGAAAAAAATTATATTTATTAAAAAATTTGCATTGCAAAATGGCTATTTAATATGTCTTTTGTCAGCCTTCAGAAACAATTTTAAAATTTACTTTATTAAGTATATAAATTTGTTAAGGCCTGTTAAATTATAAGGCATAAACATATTTTTAATGGTCAGCCCTAATTACTTGAGTTTTTATCCCCTCTTATGCCCTATCCCTAAATTGTGGAAATTAGTACAGTCAAAAATACATATTAGTCCTCCTATTTCCTAAGAACATCTCAGAGTACAGATAATTCATATCCCTTTTACAAAAAATAATAAAAAATTTAATGTAACATTGGGTCCAATTC
This sequence comes from Cebus imitator, assembly GCF_001604975.1. Taxonomy (NCBI): domain Eukaryota; kingdom Metazoa; phylum Chordata; class Mammalia; order Primates; family Cebidae; genus Cebus; species Cebus imitator. The sequence goes on from NW_016107560.1 coordinate 2,173,889, forward strand.
TCAAAATAACATAACATAGCAACAAAGTGTAATGTAATGACACCTTTATTTTTATCTGTGTTAAATGTTTGATTATCATAAAAATAGAATTATAATATTTATGTTGTAATAGATGATGATTTAAGAACAATGTATAATATAATCAGTTCCTATTATTAGAATCATTTGAAAGCTATGTGTTATAGGCTATTTAATTTTGAGAAGCACTTGTAAAGCAATTTCAATTCAATTCACAAGCAATTACCAAACACATACAATGTACTGTCCACTGTATTAGGTGCTGGGGGAATAAAGATAAATAAGATGGTCTGTAGACTTGAGGCAACACAGTCTTTTACAATGAGGACAAATAAACCCCTAGCTGGCCGCTATAAAAGATGATGAGTGCAAGGAGAGATATATAAAGGTTTTCAGAAGACATAAGGGGAAACTATTTTTATATAACATATTTTTAGGGAGGAAATAGTTGTATTATATACGAAATAATTTAATATTTTAAAAACTAAGTTTTAGCATATGTTTGTATGTTACAAAACCAATAATTATACAATTTATCACAAATTGTATATAATGTTATATGTATGTTATTATAAAACAATAACAGTTAAATTTGAATTTAGATGAAAAGACATCCTGAGGTATAACTTTTTGATGAAGAGACTGACTCCAGGAGAGAGATGTAAGAAGTGGTAGAATTTCTAGCTCCAATTACTAAGGAATTTAAAAATAACTTATTTTTCTTAACAACAACAAAAATGCAGTTAGATAATGTTGAAATATTTCAATCAAACATTGAGGAAGAAATAGAATTGTTTATGCAGAAAAATCAAGAGAAAACAATGGCAGGTGAAAACTTCCAAAAAGTAAACTCTGTGTCTTAGAGGACACATAAAAAGATGACCAAAAGTAAAAATTAATCTTAATAACATATTCTACAAAAATCAAAAAAATCCTGGGACAACCTGAATACATGATAAATTTAAAAAGAATGTGGATTTGGAGGAAAATCCATTTATTTGATATTTAGGCATCGGTACAATATTACCCGGAAGCATTTATATATGTGAGTAAGTAAGCATATATATCACATCATAGAATGAGAGTGTGAGAGCTTACTGAATACGAATATGGAAAAGTTATTAGGTTACTATAACTAGATTAGATTTTAGGCAGACTAATTGGTACTGTGGTTGCAGAACTGGGTGTAAAAAGAAAGCAGTAGAACACCAAGAAGAAAGATTCATGCCTTACATATAACCTTTAATAAATATATACCTGTAGAAAAAAACTAAGAAGAAAGGGACAGAAAATAGGTAATGGTGTACAAAGCAAGTAAACATTGTAAGAACACTTAGCTTTTTAGATTTTGACTATGACTCGTAGATATGCATAAAAACACAGGAAAGGAGAATGAAAAGTAAAAATCAAGAGACATTCATTCCAATTTCACTAAATTAGTATAAACCCAAGAGCCAACTCCCTATAGGGATTTTGTGAATCTGTAAACTCTATAAACTCATTTTGTGCAAGGCACTCAGCACTTTGTGTGAGAATCAACGGCATAAGAAAAATTAAATTTCATCATGGCCTCAAATGCCAATCCAGTTATTTAATATGATTGCCTGGTAAAATAACAGTGATCTTTTCTAACCCTTAAAGAAAAGATGCTGTGCTGGGTTAGTCAAAAAATCATTAATTTTATTCATACTTTATAGCTATCCTAAGGTATTCTCAAGGAAGGTTTAAACAATTTTTGCCTTATCCCCTTTTCAACTTAAACCGCACCCTCGAGAAGAAAAGGTGAATGTTAAAATTTGCCATTGTTATTGATTCCATTCTCTAGTTCATGGTAGCATGTGACTTCAGGCACTGATATAATCAAATGTAAGACTCTTAGTAAAAGTTGTGGAAAAGCATGTAAATAATCTGAGAATTACCTTGAGAGTTTCTTAGATGTTATAAAGAAAATGAAGACACGTATTTTCACCTTGCCCACTAAGTAATAAGGACTTTTTAAGCATCCCTGAGAAAGAAAATGGAGTCACTTAGAGAAGAAATTATTAATAGACAGGGGGCAGGATAGAAAAATCAACAAGATGTGCAGTTAACTAGATACTGCATTTTTTAGTAAAATTATTAATTAAATTTCTGAATAATATTTCTATGAAATAATATACTTTGCATTACTGTATATACTGAGTATTAATTTCTTCCAAAATTGAGGCAAAAGACCAAGTAGTTTTAAAGGACTTCAGGCTTTGGGGAAAGAAAAAGAAAAAACAGGAACCAAAGTAAGATTGGAAGTAGTATTTGATATCCCCATTTACAACCAAAACACCTGTCTTCTTCTCAATGTTGTCTTCTCTTCAAAGAGTAAGCAAAACAAAGTAATACTAAAAACAACAACAAAACAAAAATAGTCCTGGGTTAGAAACTGAAGGAATAAATGCCAATATTCAACTTTTGTGTAATGAACGAATTAAAAATAAAAATGATCCAATAAGAAAACAACCCTACTTATAACAGCTACTAAAAATAATGAAATACTTATGAATAAAGTCAATCCAAATATGAAAGATCTGTATGCTGAAACTATTCAACACTGATGAAATAAATTTTAAAGGACACAAATAAATTTTTAAAAATTCTATTTTTATAGTTTGGAAGAAGTAATATTGTTAAAGTATCCATACTACACACAGAAGTCTACAGATTCAATGCAATTCTTATCAAAATTCCAATGTTACTTTTCACGGAAAAATATCCTAACGTTTATATGAAACCACACACACACACACACACACATACCCACAAATTTCCAAGGCAATCCTGAATTTAAAAAAAAAAAAAAAAGCTGAAGACATCATTACCTGATTTCAAACTATATTGCAAAGCTGCAATAATTAAAACATAATAGTACTGGTAAAAAATAAACACATCAACCAGTGGAACAGAACAGAGAGCCCCGAAATCAACCCATACATTTAAAGTGACTTGACTTGCAACAAAGGTGACAAGAACACACAATTGGGAAAGGACAGTTTTCTCAATAAAGGGTGTTGGGAAAAATTGATTATTCACATGCAGAAGAATGAAATTGACCCTGTTCTTACACCATAGACAAAAGTCAACACAAAGTGGATTAAAGACTTAAATTTAAGACCTGAAACTATAAAATTACCTTCTAGTAATTTTAATTTAATTCTCTTTCAGTAAATTTACTTTCAGCGAATTTAGTTTCAATGAATCTAACTTTATCACTTTATCACTAATTACCGAAATGTAAATGAATTGCACCATCAATTAAAAGATGAAGATTGGCCAGGTGCAGTGGCTCCTGCCCGTAATCCCAGCACTTTGGGAGGCCGAGGTGGGCAGATCAACCGAGTTTGGGAGTTTGAGACCAGCCGGGTCAAAGTGGAGAAACCCTCATCTTTACTAAAACTACAAAAAATTAGGCAGGCGTGGTGGCACATGACTGTAATCCCAGCTACTCGGGAGGCTGAGGCAGGAGAATGGCTTGAACCGGGAGGCGGAGGTTCCGGGGAGCTGATGATTGTGCCATTGTACTGCAGCTGGGGCAACAAGAGTGAAACTCCATTGCAAAAAAAAAAAAAAAAAAGAGATGAAGATTGTACCACAGTGAAAGAAAACATAATCCAACCACATGTGTTTAAATAACTAAAATATAAGGACATGAATTTCAAACTGAAAGGTATAAAAATATAGTAAATAAAAATATACTAATCAAAAGAAAGTGGTGTAACTCAATTTATGCTAGACCAAACATTAAGGTAAACTTTACTATATATAGCAATGTCTATGTGTGTGTACACATGTCTATATACACATTGATAAAAGATTCTATTCAATTGAACACTATAAAATAATCTTTTATGTACCTAAAACATAACTGCATAGCTAATATAATTAAAACCAAAGAATACAAAATAAAGCTTGGTTAAACAGAAGGCTACATAGCCTTTAGTACTATTTTTTAAGGAAAGAAAGTGAAAATTAGCTAGTTAAACATCTAAATTAAAAACTTAAAAGAAAAGGAAGAACGAAAAAAGCCTAAAGTAAATACAAAAGAGCAGACACATGGTGTCAGCAAAACTCTTTTAATATATAAAGTACTAATACGAATCAATAAAGTTTGGGGTTATCTAATTACAAAAAGGTAGCAAAGTATTGGGAGAGCTACATCACAGATGAAGTTCTCTGAGGGTCAGTAAACATAAGCAAAGATGTTTAGTTTCCATGATGCAAATCAAAACTACAATGATATACCTCTACAACCCCACCAGAATAGCTAAAATTATAAACATTGGCCAATACCAAGGGCTAGTGAGTATGTTTAACAACTGGAAAACAAACATTTCAGAGAAAATGTAAATTAAATAATCATTTTGGAACATAGGCAATATCTACTATAGCCAATCATACACCAACTCTGTGAACCAGGAATGATACTTTTTCTTTTTTCTTTTCTTTTTTTTTTTTTTTTTTGAGACAGAGTCTTGTTCTGTCGTCCCAGCTGGAGTGCAATAGCACGATATCGGCTCACTGCAACCTCTGCCCCGGGGTTGTTCAAGTGATTCTCCTGCCTTAGCCTCCCAAGTAGCTGGGATTATAGGCACATGCCACCATGCCCTGCTAATTTTTGTATTTTAAGTACAGACAGAATTCCACTATGTTGGCCAGGCTGGTCTCAAACTCCTGACCTCAAGTGATCTGACTGCCTCGGCCTCCGAAAGTGCTGAGATTACAGACAACAGCAGGGCACCCGGCCTATACTTCTTCTTTATACTCAATAGAACTAATACATTTTAATCAAAAAACATATATATATATATATATATATATATATATATATACACATGTATATACATATGCAGAGAGAATATTCATTGTAGTAGTCATAATAGAAAAAAATCTAAAGACAAACATCAAACAATGATAGATGAATAAATTAACCATCTGTATTCATAAAATTGAATAATACATAGCAATTAGGATGAAAACTATTGTTCCATAAATAAGAATGAATATCCCAAACATAATTTAAGGAAAAATAACCCAAAATCGAAGGATACACGTGGTTGGTTTTATTTATATACAATTAAAAAACAGTCAAAACAAATCTGTAAATTAGAAATCAGAATTCTGTGTTTTTAAATGTAAAATCAGAGAAAGACACAGGAGATATCTCTGAGACTTGGGCAATATTTTATTTCTTGATCCGTGTTCATTGTACACAATGGGTTCAATTTGTGAGAAGATATCAGGCTGTATCTATTATCTGTGTTTTTTGTGCATATGTTTTAGTTCTAATAAAAAGGGCTTTTTAAGAAGGGGCATGAAAATTCTGTTCCATATCACCACTTATTTTCAAATAAAAGTTCAAGTTTCTATGTAATAAATAAACATATCCCTAAAAGACTGGTAGAAAATAAATCATTCACCATTTGTAATATGATTTTCTATATAAGAGTGAAATATTCTACAGAAATATTTACAGAATTCTAAAAATTAATAGAATTTTCATAAGACAAATATACAAAAGACAATTGGACTTGCATTCAGCAACAAGTAGAGCAATAATAGAATTCATCTCCTCTGTTATCCAACTCTCAAACAAAATGGCGCTTTCTTTATTGATGCTTTGAGACGTATAGTTTCCCATATTTTGCTTATCGTTATTATTATATCTTTAGTTTACTTAAGGATTGAGGGTAAATTGGGTCTCTGTTACTCTGTTTCAAGTGGTAGCAGAAATATTCATTTTATTTTTATATTTGGACTTTCATTCATTGTGTGCTCCTGTTCTAAGTATGCAAATTTAAAGATGTCAAGGGCCCCATTTCTCTTAATCCTTGAGAGTTAGAAACAGTCCAGCTCTGGGGGCACCCTGAGGGAATTGAGTCAATATATTTAGAATTGAATTGAATTATCTGAACAAATGAATAAATGAGTAAAGTAATCCTTCAATCAAAATGTATCCTTCAATGCAAATAGTTTATTTCCAGCTTGTCCTATTGGCCCTTACTACCTGTATGTCATGTCATGTAGCTAATCACACTTTATCTCCTGCCTGGAGTGCCTTCTTCGCTACCCTAATAGTTTTTGTCTGATTACACCTAAGTCTTTTCTCATCTTTCAAACTCCTTTAGCAATTATTAATCAATAGTTTGGCCTTGGCTGATGATACTTGGCATTTATATTCCTTTATGGTTACATCATATTTTCCTAATTATACAGCAAAGTTTCAGGACAAGCCTTCATATTATTCTCTTTATGTCCTTAGTTCATTTGTTGCTCAAAATTAAGTTGATTTTACAAATGTCAAAGGGGCAGAGAAACTTAAGAGTGGGCAGTTCAGAGAGAAAAAAACGTAATGAATTCCCAAATTCTTGGATTCAACTTAATATTTTTATTAGAAATTGATAACTGTTATATATTTTTAAATTTTGACTGGAAGAGAAGAAGTTGAAATAGAGAATGGGATACGCTTTAGAGAGATAAATGGGCTGGCTTGGAGATCCTGTTCCCAGAACGGCAATCATGAATGACAATGTTGTGACAGATGCTGGAAACCAGAGACTACACTTTTTATTTTTTGATCCAAGGCTTAATGTTTGATTAATTTTCTTAAAAAGACTCAGCCAAGCTGAGTGAAAATAGTAAACTACTGCTAATTAGACACATCATTGGACTCCAGCTTCTTACATACTGATCTCTTCTCAAAGAGTATGACATTTACTAGGTGTATATGAGTAATATTACAACATTTTACTCCAGTGAGGAAATACTATTTACATGCTTTTCCCAACATGAAAGAAAGTCTTTTTAAGTAAAATAAATTAGAAGATAGAGACAACTGACAAAGAGCACAGAATTCACAGAGCAGATGGTATGTTGTAGGAGCACCTTTCACATAGAGAGAAGTGCCATTTTTATGTGATACTTTAAAAAGTGGTAAATTATTTTTTTAGTTTATTTTGGTGGAAAATAAAGTTTTCATATGATTCAGGTTTACTTTTGATGTTCAAAAAAGTTAAATTTGTCTAAAATATATAATAATCCCAGATTTTAAAAAATTACTAATATCATTGCCCCAAAGAAAGATAAAAAAATAAGTAGGAAAAATGATCTGATAATATGGATAAGAATTTCCCATATTTACATGACAATGAGAATTATTAATTTACATCATATACCAATTAATATTTACTCATTAACATATTTAATCAGTAATTTATAAAATATTCCAATTCTAGTAGCTGCCAAGATTATAGAAACATTAGTGAGCAAAAATATACATGATCGTTACCCAAGCATATTATCCAATGAAGAAGAGAAGTAATCAAGAAATACCACAAATAAATCCAGTTGGGAAAAACAAATTAAAGACACATAATGCCATGTATTATGCTCAGGCAGATCACTAAAGGCAGCTTCAGTCACTGAAAGATTGCCATGGTTGATGAAGTCCTTACCACTTTAATTGTTCATGATTCTGAAATAATTCTAAAAGCTTTTTCTTTGTGTGAAAAATGAAATTAAAAGAGACTGAGAAAAGAGAGTGTAGATGAATAGTCAACCCATCTTGGATGTCCATTCACTAGTATTCTAAAATAAGAAGTTAAAAGTCTCCACATGAATAACTTGGATCTCTCCTTTTCTAGTGATAAAAATATACTTTTTAAAAAGTTAGAAGAGTGATTCTCAACTTCAGATACAATTATTATAGAGTACAGGTGTATATTTTTTTAGCAATCCAGGTAAGACTAATACGAAGCCAAGGTAAAGAGCTACTGATTATGTTAGTACAAAACAACTATCTTTTCTTCCTCCAAATTAAGTCTTTGCTATTTTTCAGCAATTTTAATAACATATAGCATTTGTAGAGCAATGCTGAACAATAGAAATATATTAAAAGACACATAGTGTAATTTTAAATTTTCTACTAGTCACATGAAATATGTAAAGATAATTAGCTAAAATTAGTTTTACTAAAATATTTAACTTAATATTATCATTTCAAATGTAACCAACAGAAAAATTTTAAAATAAAATAAATTTATTTTGTACCAAATTTTAAAATTTTGACATATTAAACATTTAGTGTACATCTCAAATTAGGCAATACATTTTCTAAAGTGCTGGATCTTTATTTTGTAAAATGTATGATTAAAAAATTAGATTCACATATACAATTTGTTTAAGCCTACTTATCTTTTATACAAATACTTCATCAAACATTTTTTGTGTATGTTATTTTATTTTAATTGTACTTTACATTCTGGGGTACATGTGCAGATCATGCAGGATTGTTGCATAGTACATACATGGCAAGGTGGTTTGCTGCCTCCACCCCCTGTCACCTATATTTGGCATTTCGCTCCATGTTAGCCCTCACCAACCTCCCCATCCCATGCTGACCCTGCCCTAGCTCCCCACAACAGACCCCAGTGTGTGAGGCTCTCCCCTTTTATTCATGTGTTTTCATTGTTCAACATCCACCTATGAGTGAGAACATAAAGTGTTTGATTTTCTGTTCTTGTGTCAATTTACTGAGAATGGTGGTTTCCAGATTCATCCATGTCCCTTAAAAGGATAAGAACACATCATTTCTTATGGCTGCATAGTATTCCATGGTGCATATGTGCCACATTTTCCTTGTCCAGTCTATCATCGATAGGCATTTGGGTTGGTTCCAGGTCTTTGCTGAACTCTCCTACATGAGGTGTCTTTTTGGATTTATGGGGTCAGGGAGCTGCTTGAAAAGACAGCCTGTCCATTATAGGAATTCAAGTGCTGTGTTGGGAGTTCTGTTGTTCCATTCAGAGCTGCTTGGCAGGTACGTTTAAGTCTGCTGCAGCGGAACTCATAACTGCCTCTTTTCCCAGGTGCTCTGTCCTGGGAAGGTGGGGTTTTACCTATAAGTTTCTGATGTGCTGCTGCCTTTTTTCAGAGATGCCCTGCCCAGCAAGGAGGTAGTCTAGTCACAGTCTGCCAGTAGAGGTGTTGCTGAGTTGCCATGGGCTTTGCTCATTTGCTGTGTAAACTTCCTTGCAGTTTTGTTTACAAAGGTACATTTAGAACTGCCTTGGTAATGGCAGTCTGCCTCAGTAATGGTGTACTGCCTCTGTAATGGTGGACTGCCTGGGTAATGGTGGACGCCTTTTCCCCCAACCAAGCTGGACTGTCCTGGGTCCAGCTGTGCTTGCTACAAAACTCTGAATCCAGTGTTTCAGGTTGCTGGTCTTTTTGGGGTGGGACATGCCAACCCAGATCACCTGGCTCCCTGCTTTCAGCCCCCTCCTTTTCAGTTGAATGGGTGGCTCTGTCTCCCAGGCATTCCAGGCACCAGTTTAAACGTTCGCCCAGTGATGTGTGAGTTTTTGTGCAGAAACCTGCGGCACTGGCTGAAACAGCCATGCTGGAAACTCATAGTGCTTTTTGGCCTGGGAATCTCCTGGTCTGTGGGTGGTAAAAACTCATTGGAAATGTGGTGATCACTCACCTTCTGCATTGCTCTCCTTGGGAACCGCACTCCAGAGCTGTTCCTGTTTGGTCGTCTTGAATCTCTCCTCCTCATCAGTTTTAATATTGCTTATATTTAAATGCAAAATTGCTAGTTTTTAAATTTAAATTTTAAGTTATATTAACCAACTGAATAAAAAAACTCAGCACTTCATTAGCACTAGCCGCAGTTCTTTAGTTTAGTAGTGCATGTGGCTAGTAGTTACCACATTGAAGAGTACAGGATCAGAAAATCAACTATATTCTGATGAATCATAAAAACTATTTCAAATTCTTATAAACATTTTTTACTATAAGTGGTAGTATTCCTATTTTATACAAAAAAATTTGAGACACAAAAGATATTTAGAACTCATAGCCACAAATAAATATATACAGTTCAAGTTCAAACCCAGCTCTGACCCTGGTGCCTGCTCTCTTTCCCTTATGATATTTATCTTTCTATATATGAGTTGTCTTTACATTACGGTATTATAGTATCCATTATGTTACTGTCTTCAGAAAATGTAGAACAGGCTTAAGATACTGAATATAAATCAAACCATTAAAACAGAAAGGGACTTGCTGGCAGGGGAGCGATATACATATACATATATATGTGTGTGTGTGTGTATACATACACATATATATGTATATACATATATATATATGTATATATATGTGTATACTTATATATGTATGTATATTGTGACTGCCTCGGTAATCGCGGACTGCCTCAGTAGTGGTGGAGTATTTTTATATATATTTATACATATACATAAAGTTGCCCAGGCTGGAGTGCAATGGCACAATCTTGGCTCACCACAACCTCCACCTCCCAGGTTCAAACAATATTCCTGTCTCAGCCTCCCAAGTAGCTGGGATTACAGGAATGTGCCACCACGCCTGGTTAATTTTGTATTTGTAGTAGAGATAGGGTTTCTTCATATTGGTCAGGCTGGTCTCAAACTCCCGAACTTAGGTAATCTACCCACCTCAGGCTCCAAAAGTTCTGGGTTTACAGGCGTGAGCCACCACACCTGGCCAATATATATTTTTAAGTACTTAAACTATACTTCAGTTTAAAAAAAAAAAGCAAATATTAATTAAAACACAGTTGCTTGTCACATTTGTCTGACAAAGGAGTGGCACTTGTTTAGTTATTTATGTAATATAAATGTTTTTAAAATAAACTGTCTACATTGTTACTAAATTTCTTAAAAAGAGAAAAACAGAACTTTTATAACTAGAACTTAAGAACTTGCTTATAAATTATACCAAGCAATGGCCTATAAAACTATTTTTAATTTCTCTGTTTTCCTTACACTTTTGTTTAATCTTTAGAATTTGGTTTTCTTTTGCTGTCCTGAAGCCTTTTTTTAAGTGATAACCAAGCAGAACAACATTAATAAAGTTTAGAGTTGATTGTTTGACACATGTCCTTGACACTTTGTTAGAGGTTAGCTTTGACTCAGTTGGGATATAAGTGTATTTTATAGTTATATTTTAGTGCTCAGATAAAATATGGGTATTTTATTTACACTGTAGTATGGCTTCTGTTGTCTGCCTTCATTCTCTTTACTCTTCTGCTTTTTTAAAAAATCTTACTTTCTAACAATCATTAGAAGGCATGCTTCCCCAAATCAGAGCTATCTACAGCTGTGGGCTTGAGTCATAGTCTGTGACTTATCACTATTTTTGCTGACTGCACCAATCGTATCTTCAGCACGAAGGCAGTTGTGTGACTGTGGGAATAAGAGCTTACTCCATATTCTCTAATTATTTGGCCAAGTTTAAAAAAAGAAAAGTAATAAAGGGATTAGCCTTTCTCTTCTGCTACTGTCATGGCTTAATGACTTTGAAATCAGTTTTTATGATCAAATAGAGACTGGGAGAAAATTTTGTCTCTATCTCAACATGATAACTATGGGTGGTGCATTAATATACTTTTGGAGGAAAGATTTTATCTTAAAACTAAGAATCTTCTGTTGAGTGAATGGCATTTCACAGGAAAAGTTTTTTGCACAATTTAATACTTTTATATGTTTCTCTCAAAGAGCTCTTTTGGTGTGAAAAAATGTAAATGAGGTTTATATTTGTATAGTGCATGTTATGTTCTTGTTGCATTTAAATGTCCTGATATCCTACCAAAAGATCTCAATGTCCTGTTTTAAAACAATTATTTTTCTAGAACATACTTAGAGGTGGGCTACTTCATTGTAAAACTGTCTAGCTTTACATTATCTTTGCATACTCTCCTGTTGGAATATAACCTCAAGACAAACTTTGCAGATTTCTTCGCAAAGGAGAGTAAAACACAGTGGGAATTTCAATTATATCCAATATATTATTTAAAAGTAGATTATACTCATAGTTTCTGATTTCAAAACAGTAAAATTATATACATAGGACAAAAATAATTATGATGTATAAAGAAATAATATTGATATCCTTATTTTCTCTTTTTGAACTATTACTTTATTCAATATTATTGGGCCCATCTCAGGAGCTAAGGTAATTCTGCTGAAAAAGCAGTATCATTTGTAAGAGGGTTAGAGTGCTGGGTTTGAACCAAACTCAACTCAAATAATTAGGGATTTTGTAGTCTTGGGCAGCTACCTAACTGCTGGATATCTGGGTGTCCTGTAAAATGGCAGTAATACTGACGTTCTGCAAAATATCATTTTAGAGGTTATATATGAGCTCTCTGAGGAGCTCTTGGAATAGAGACAGCATGCAATGCATGTTTCTTATTATAACTGAGCGGTTATTTAAAAAGTTAAAATCAGTCATCATTTCAAACATGTTTATTTGTATATATTATATCAGGAGGACAGTCAGTAATTTTAAGAAACATTGAATGGACATAGACTATGGGAGAACAAATTTATAATAAATGTCCTATCTTTAAGGAAGGTTATCAACATCTATTATGGGGAAAAAATCTGCAAATGCCAATTGAGTTTGTGTGTGTGTGTGTGTGTGTGTTTATTAGGAAGAGGTAATGTAAATTAAATGCTGAAATTGTTGAAGGTAGAAAATAGAAAACATTAAGTTCCTACTGAATTTACTAAAGGAATAAAATTAATAATCATTTGTTCTAAATATATTTTAAAATATCTAACAACATCAAACCCATATGCTATCTAATTTAACTCATAGGATCTTTGACATTTTAGAGCTGAAGGAAATTAATAATACCTCCAAAACTACTGTTGTAATTTAAAATCTACTGGTCTTAGTATTTTCAGGTTTATATTTATTAAGAAACTACTACAGATGGGCGTAACTTCTTCAGCAGCATCAATTAAATTTTTAATTGATTTAATTTTGATTAACTAACCAATATGCCATTTTATGTTGCGATTTAAATGCCATATGTTAAAAGACAAGGATTTACTAACTTACCTAGTTATTCAGCAGCCTTCGTTGGAATCTTCAAATAATACCCAGCTAGATGTGCGAAAATTAAACTGCTATTTCACTGCAAAATTAATGTAATCTAAATTTACCCTTTTATGTAGAATTTTTCAAAATAATTTGTATTTTATTTACCTTCCTCTTAGAAAATGATACATTTGCTTTCTCTTGCTTTATATTCAAAACAACAAAAGGTACATTTAATTTAATTACACTTAATTGAATTCCATTTCTTTTGTTTGTTGGTAATCAGTAGTTCAAAATATGTTGATATTCAAGTATGAATTAATTCTGTCATAAAAGTTAAATTAAAATACTTGAGGAAAACTACATTAGTTATATGCAATTTTTCCTTCTAGAAAGGTATTATGTAGAAACTTTATTTTATAAAGGACCACCTAAACATTAATGTAGAATAAAATGATTTTACTCTTGCAGCTTTAATAATTCCTCACCAAATCATATGAAATGTGCATTTGACATGAACACAACATGATAAATAGAGTAAAAGTAAAAGAAGATTAACTTTTTTCATGTAATTCGATGAGCAGTATTTGTCCCCCCAACATCTACCTGTTACAAAATATGATTATGTAATTTATAGTTTACAAAATGCATCTTAATGACATCATATATGTCATAAAAAGCAAACCAAAAAACCCTAGGTGGTGAAAAAAAAAACAGCAAGGAAATGGAGCTCAGTGCTGTTGAATGAATTGCCAAGAGCTAAAAAACAAAGCAAATAAACAAACAAGAATAGCATCATCTACCCTGTCAGAGATTCAATCATTCATAGTGCATAAGTTTGAGATTGTTTATATAGACAAAGTTTAGAGAAGTTTAAGAGAATTTCAACATGTTATTTTGACTTTTGTGCTTTGGAGGGTTTCAACAGGTTTTAAATTTGATTTCTTTTCGCAGGATCATTTGCAATATTTATATAAACTTCCCTTTGGAAAAGTTCTTTTACTTCTAAGACATTTTCTGTAATGGGATATATTTCATTGAGTAAAAAGAAATATAAAACAACTACAAGAAACATCCTTGTTCATAATTCCTGATTAAGAAAGATTAAAACCGCACATATTTAATATTCTGATTATTACATATATTTTACTGATGACATGAATAAATATTATTAAATACAATTTAAGACATCTTCTTCTGTATGAAACTACATTTAAGCCAGGTATCCATTTTCACAGTATGTATAACTATTTTGATTAAAATCATAAGATGTAAGTAAATGTACATAAAAATGGAGGTTAAAGCGTAAAATAAGACCAAAAATAAGACCACCATGAGAATAAAATTCTAACTTGGTTATTGAGATAATTTTATTTGCATTTAACAATAATCTTCTACACTCAATTAGCAGCATAATTACCAATATAGAATACTCTTCTTATCTATTAGTCAATACATACAAGTCCTAGAAGAGTAATACAAAATTAACATAACCCAGGATTTATTATGTTGTTTGATAAACTGAAATAGTCTTACCTTCCTTTCAGGGGGAAGCTTTAAGTTCCATTTTTAACCATTTTAAATATAGATGCCACTCTGAGACTCTAGTGAAATATATGAACCTGCTCTCCAGATAAATACTATCTATGCTGAGCAAACCCTACTTTATTTGCACACAGTTGCACGGAGTATCTTTGTAATACCTGAAAATCATTTAAGTCTGTAAATATCCAATATGAAATGTGAAAAGGAGAAAATATCATATCCATATTCACAACTGCAAAATTATAGAAATGTCAAAAATAAGAGCCTATGAAGTGTGCAAATTGCTTTGGCTGGCTGCACTTTTCAGAATTTTCAAAACACTCAAGGAGTTCTCAGTGTTCTCTAACTTTACTCTCACGAGCATCACTGTATTCTGTGGCTCTGGATGTTCACTCCAAACCTTTTAGTGTGAATAGGCATCTTCCCAACACCCACTCCTCGTGAGTTTTGTCATGATCAGCAGGAAGGGCTTTAGTCAGTTTATGGAAGAGCAGGCATTCTTGCTATTTGCATTAAATACTGGCTTAAGCAGAGCTTGATTAAAAGTTTTGTCCCTACATTGACAATGTAGTCATGTTCTTTGTAAGAGGAAAATTTGATATAGCAAAACTGGCTCTGGTTCTCTGAATTTAGACAGGCATGTGGGCATTAACTTGTCACGCAAAATAACACATAATTCACTTTTCACAAACTATATGAAATGTTGCAGTCATCATTCTTTTAAAACCCTGTACAATCTAATACAGTTTCTACTTCTGTAAACTACCTCTAGCAAAGCTGAGTGAGATGATAAACAGTGCTTAAGTGAACAATTTATGCATAATCAAGCTGTGGAAATGTATGTATCAATATCAATTATTTTTGCAAATGTTGAAGTAATATTTTCAAACCAGCTCAACTTTAAGTCCCTAATCTTTACATTTAATGTCATACATTGATCAAGTATGTAACCCAAGAAGTGTTTTTGGGTTCAAAAACATAGAACCTTCAAAGTGAAGGCACAAAAAATGTATACTGTACACACATGGGTTTAATAACACATGATTTTTAGTAATCAAAAAAGTAAATGTGGAATGTGTGAATTGCTGGACTGGATTTCACTTAATCATTGAAGCATAGACTCCCTCTAATAAAAATTTAGAAAAAGAAACTTTTTCATGAAAAATTATGCTTTGTCAACAGGCTACTTGGAGTTTCTCATCAGGGGACAATTACTAAGACACAGACCAATAGAACATATTGTTAAACTACCTACAGAATATGCCATTTTGGCAAACACATTAAAGAAGATAATACAAAATATAATATTTATACTATTTATAATTCCACAGATTTGTGAAATGATAATGCATTCTAAAATAACTGACACAAATTTCTATATAAGCAATCTATCAGTTTCTGGCAAGACTTCTATAATGATGACATGTAAACATGATTAGAAGAGAAATATTAAAAATAAAAGTTGCATAGAAATTTTAAACAAAATAAACATGCATAACATAATTTTGCAATATTAAAAAGCTAGTTAAAGCTTTTATTTTGTTTTTAAAAGTAATATTGTCACTAAGGTTTCACACATTAAGTTTGTTATCTATGAAATATTATCTATCATTAAGGTGACAAAAGAAAATATAGATATTGTACACTCACACTTATGACTGCGTTTTGAATTCTCACTACAATGAAAGCAAAGAGAGCAAGTTATAAATCCACAAGCATCTAGAGAAACCAAGAACAAATGAGAGAAATGGAGCATAATTTTTCAAGGTGGGAACTGGATGAGCAGGTGTTAGTTGTGTTAATTAATGACAAAAGCCAAAACCTGTTTATAAAGAAAAATTTAAATAAGAGGCATATTGCTGTACCATGAACCCATTGGAAAGATTCACTAATTGGAGTCACCACCAAATGTAAAAACATAACTGTATGTAAAAACAGAAAGAGTGATTTAAATCCCACATAAAGGCTGTTAAACTCCACCTCTTTTTTGCTAAACCACTCAGTCAGATCCTATGCCTTCATGACACTAACTGGAGACAGAGAGTTTACTCTGTGGATGAATCCAAAAAGAAAACCAGTTAAAAGACTGTGTGAGTCTTAGGCAAAGGCAGAAATCTGGGTCATTGAGTGAGTATCTGCTGATGAATGGTGAGGTCACTAGCTTTTTTTTTCCATGCTTACCTTCCAGCTCAGCTTATACTGTCCAGGAAGGAGGTTAAAATATTCCCATCTAGAGAAGTGAATCATTACATGAAAAAATATTTCCTGGTCATTCAGTTTTGAAGATATCAACTGAAATGATTTGTCCACACCAAATCAAACAATAATAAAACTATTGAAGAAAAGTCTCACTCATGTAAGAGAGAGATTCCCATAAAATTTTTCTTTTTTTTAAATATGTTTGCTAGTTCTATAATTATTTTCCCTCAAACTGATTTATTTCCATATTTTTCTCTGTTTAGTTCTACTTTTTTGTCCTCAAATATTGTCTCTATGTTGGCCAAAGTGAGGTACCGCCCAACGATTGCATTATCAAGATGTGCCACTGTCTATGTCTCTAACTTCCTATAATAATTCTCTATTTTAAATACTTAAAGTATTCCATTTTTTTTTCTGGTTGAGGTTTAACTAAAACAATATTAAAAGATAAGTAAAGATCATCAGAAATGGAAAAATTATCTTATCATAAAATTCAGAAACAAAAACAAATTTCAGAGGAAACAGGAATGAACAGAAAGTTTTAAATGACATTTAGTTAATATTCTTAGGTAGGTAAAAGATACTGCATCTATCAAATAAGATTAAAGAGTTCTATACACAAACTGCTCTTGCCTATTAAAGGTAAGATTCAAAAGGAAATTCATGGAATGGTAATAAGGTTAAAGTTAAGGAAATTTTGTAAAATGTAGAAAATAGACAAGTTCAAACATAATGAGAGAGACAAATTGGCAACATTATATGATCAAATTAGAGGTTAGACATGTGACTAGGAGGAGTCTCAGAAAGAAAGAAAATAAAAATTGAGGGAAGAAAATAATTCAGAATAATACCCAAGAAAATCTCCACCAATATTAGTGCAAAAGTTTGCAGTTTTAAGAACCCACATCTTAATAAAATAAAAAAAAGTCACACCAAAATAAATTTCATTCATTAGACATTTAGAAAACGATAAATAGATAATTATAAAAGTTTTCAGATAGGCAAAACAGTCCTATACATAGAATTAGGAGTCACAATATTGTTAGGCATTTGCAAGAGCAATAGTGCAAGCCAAAAGACAAACAGGGCAAAGCCTTTGAATTTCCAAGGAATAAGGAGTGTCAAGTGAAAATTCTATATTCAGAAAAATTACTTAAGAAATGTAGTGACTCAAAAATACTTTCTAATGAAGTATACAAGGTCTCAAAATGTTATTTTCCAGATATTCACAGAAAGCTACTAGAGGATGGATGTTCTACAAAATAAAAAAAGTTAACGTAGAAAAAGAAAAGGACTAGTTGTAACAGAGCAGAGGAACAATGAGAAGAATATATGAGTGGAAGTTCCAGGTTGATGTTACAGAATAAAGTCCAAAATAACAGTTGAAGAGCAGGCAATGTAGTCAGTTAGTTTCTCAGTCTGGCCTGAAAACATGAGGACTTGGAAGCAGATGTCTTCATGAAGGTTAGAAAAAGAAAATAAGTGCATTACTGGATTAAAAACACGTTTGAGATTATTAAAATGTACATATGGTTCTGTTGAAGTGGGAGGATAATAAGTGTGTGGTCATGGAAATCTAACCAATTAAATATTAAATTTTAGAAAGAAAGAAGAGTGATTCTTGATTTGGGTCCTGTGCCAGGAATATTACGTTTTATATTTAGGTTTTATATTTAGACTTTGAAAAATTAACTTAATGACATTGTTTATTTAGTTACTGCTACTTCGTAACCAGAGTAAATAGTATATACCAGAAGTATATATACTATAAAATATAGCAGCCATACTAAATATATTATTTATATACTTTTACATGTAACATATATTATAAAATATTTTTCTATAACATATACAAAAGGTATACTATATCAACTTTACATTATTTTATAAGATTAGCTTTTTGCCTCAGTAAATAGTTCATTTGCTGATGTTTTACAACTACATTAAGGCTTTTTTTTTTTCCAAGAGATAGCATGACTTAGATTAAATATTTTACTTGAAAAGATAATATCTCATGCCCTTTTCAATTCCTAAATTCTAGGACTCCATGAATAATTCAAAAGAGAAACATAAAATATAACTATTACTGATAAAACATTTATTTCATTTTAAAGCTGTATTGCCTTAATGGGTTTTCCCCATAATTCAAAATTAAAGAAATATTACCCAACAAACATAAGATTCATTATCGTTAGAAAAAAACTTTTTTAATATCATGCTAAAATATATAGCTATGATAGCAAAAATTCATGCATATTTAGATGCAATAATTAGATTTATGCTTATAGTTTCTAAAAATGTTTATAGGACATTATCATCAACTGTAGTGAATTCAGAAGCTTCAATGTAGGGAATAGCATCCTTTAATGACCATAAACTATAAAGAACATCTATTTTCAGAGTCCCAGTACATTTTCCTATTCAATTAGAAAAAAAGTGGACTATTTTATTTCTTCCCTATATTAGTTGTGTTCTTATGCTCACACATATTCTTTTTTATTAGATTTTCTGTGATTATTTACTGTATTTGTTGTATTATGACAGGCTATTATGTTGTTAAGAAATTTACATAGTGAAAACCATACCACAATACTTTGTTATAAACATAGATTAAGGCTTACTTATTTGTTTTCCCAAGAAGCTTTTTTTTAAACAAAATGTTTATAATTATTGTGAGTACATAACAGTTATATATGTTTATTGTGTACATGTGATGTTCTGATACATGCATACAATGTGTAGTGATCAAATCTGGTATACATCACCTAAAGCATTTTTCATTTCTTTGTGTTAGGAACATCCCAATTCCATTTTTAGATATTTCAAAATATACGGTAAATTATTGTCAACTATAATCACCGTATTGTGCTATCAAGTACTAGATCTTATTCATTCTAACTTGCTGATTTTTAATGCTAACCTTTTTGATCTGAAGTTCAGATTATTTTCTCATATTCACAGCCACATATGATCATAGTCTCATGATGTTTCTCACTCCAAGATTTATATAATATTAATGCATTGTTTTAGCATATCATCTAATAGTTTCAATATACCTTTCAATATACAGGGGAAGATTTAAAATGTCATTTCTCCAGTAGAATAGATAAAATAATAACCATATGTAGTCAATATCCTTAATATTAATTGTGAGTGCTTTATCAGATTTGGTATTTAATACCAAATATTGAGAGATATCTACTAGCAGAGATTTGTTTTATTTTTAATTATTACAAGGTAAAAGTTAAGGCCCAATATTCTTTATAATGTGCTATGTGATTATTTGTCTTAAAATAATTTTAACATAAAACTATCCAGGGGCAGAATCATGTCTTGGTTTCTTCATATTCCAGCTAATTCTTTTTAAAATGCCTACATGAAAATTAAGAGATCCAGTTCAAAGCTATATTTCAAAATTGCTTTATTCCATCTTCTTTAAAATTATGTATATAAAAGGTAACAATTCTAACTATGTGTCATTGGGTTTATAACCCAAATAGTCATAATATGTGTAATAGATATAGCACAAGAAAGTACAGGTGGTAGAGCATTACAAAAATAAAGTTTTTACATTTCACTCAAATACAGTTTGTATAAAACTGAAGTAAATTATGACTCATTGAGATGTATAATGTAAGCCAAAGAACTGCAAGAAAATAACACAAAGAATTTTAAAATTATGCACAATAGTAAATAATCCATTCTCCAAGAACTTCTATCAATGCTTAATTTATAGGCACCTAAATGCAGAGCCTCAAAACTGATAGAACTTGAGAAACTAAAATAACTTTAAGGAGAAATGCTAAATTCAGTATTATTGTTGAAACCTTCAACATCTTTCTGTCAGTAATTAATAAATCTAGTAGGAAGGAAATGAGTAAGAATATAATCGAACTGAACAGTACTATCAATCAACTGAATATAATGAACATCTATAGACTCCTTCAGGTAGTATAGACATTTTTCTCAAGCACATAGAGAACTTTCACTAAGATAAACCATATATGAGCCATAAAACGCACCTTAACAAGTTTACTAAAAAGAGAAATTTTACAAAGTATGTTCTCAGACAACAATGGAATGAAACTAGAAATCCATAACTGAAATACTGAAAAACCCAAAACGCTTACAGATTAAACAACATACTTCTAAATAAATCATGGGTCAAAGGAGACATCTCAAAAGGAATTTAAAATATATGTTGAATAAATAAAAATAAAAATACTACTAATCAAAATTTGTAGGATGCAATAAAAATAGTGTTCAGAGGAAAATTTATATCACTAAATGCATATTATTATAAAGTAAAAAGTATCTAAAATCTTTCATTGAGAAAACTACAAAAATAAAATCAAGTTAAACGTACTGTAAATAAAAGAAAATAAATAATAAAAATTAGAACAAATTAATAAAATCAAAAATTGGAAATGAGTAGAGAATATCACAAATACAAAAGTACTTAGAAAAGACCAGTGCACTGAAAACCCTCCAGGACAGTTACCTAAGAGGAAAAAAAGAGAAAAAGAGAGAAGACACATGTCAGAAAAGATAGAGAGACCATCACTACAGGTCCTATGGACATTACAATGATAATACCAAACTGAATTCAGGAGTTCATTAAAAAGATCATTTACCATAATGAAGTGGCAGTCATCTGATGGATGCAAGAATGGCTCAACATATTTAAATACATAAATGTGATAGACTACATTAACAGAATAAAGAACAGAAACCAACAGAAACCACATAATTATATTGACAAATGCAGAAAACACATTTGACAAAATTTAAAAACCATTTATGATAAAAATTCTCAACCAATTAGGTATAGAAGGAATGTACCTCAATACACTAAAGGTCAAATATGACAGACTCACAGCTAATATCATACTGAACAGGAAAAAGTTGAAGAACTTTCTCTTTAAGATCTGGAGCAAGACAAAGATGACCACCGTTGTCATTTCTACACAACATAATACTGGAAGGTCCAGCTAGAGCAATTAGGCAAGAGAGGGAAATAAGGCAACATATTTAAAAGGAAGACATTAATTTGTCCCTGTAGGCAGATGACATGATTTTATATAAAAAGAACCCTAAAGACTACGCTAGAAATTGTTAGAACTAGTAGACAAATACAGTAAAGCTTAGAACACAAAACTGAACTATAAAAATCAGTAACATTTCTATATATGAATAAAGGACCATTTGAAAAAAGAATCAATAAAACAATTATATTCATAATAGCTATAAAATACTTAGGAATAACATGTTTATTTTTAATTTTATGGATACATAATAGTTATACATGTTTATGTAGTAAATGTGATATTTTAATTAAAGCATACAATGTATAATGATCAAATTAAGACATTGGGTTATCCATCACTTCAAACATTAATTTTTTCTTCATGTTAGAAATGCCTGTTATGACAACAATAGTTAATACTTAATAAGATCTACCTAATATAGTAGGTTGTTTTTCTTCTTTTTAACTGTATTTTCCACTCATTAACCAACCCATTTTTATCCCTTAACCCACGCCATTTTCCCAGCCTTTGGTAGTCATTATTCTACTGTTTATCTTTATGAGATCTTTTTTTTTTTTTTTTTTTTTTTTTTTTTTTTTTTTTTTTTTTTTTTTTTTTTTTTTTTTTTTTTTTTTTTTTTTTTTTTTTNTTTTTTTTTTTTTTTTTAAGATGGGGTTTCACCATGATGACCAGGCTGGTCTTGAACTCCTGACCTCAGGTGATCCCCCCACCTCGGCCTCCCAAAGTGCTAGGATTACAGGCTTGAGCCACCAGAGATCTTTTTTCTTTAACCTCCCATATATGAGTGAGAATATATGATACATGTCTTTCTGTGTCTGGTTTATTTACTTAAAATAATGTCCTCTAGTTTCATCCATGGTGCTGCAAATGACAAGATTTTATTTTTTTATGTTTGAATAGTATTACATTGTGAATATGTACCTCATTTACTTTATCCCTTCATTCTCTCATGGACACATATATTGATTCCATATCCTGGCTATTGTGACTACTTCTGCAATAAACATGGAAGTGCAAATATCTCTTTAACATACTTGTTTCCTTTTATATTGAATATACACCCAGCAGTGTGATTGGTGGGTCATAGGATCAATCTATTTTTAGTTTTTTGGAGGAATTTCCACTGTCATTCCTTAGTAGCTGTACTAATTTATATTCCCAACAACAGTAAAAAAGTGTTATCTTTTCTCTGCATCCTCATTATTATCAATGTTTTTTAATTTAGGTGAATTATATCTCATTGTTTTGATTTGCATATCTGATGTTTAGTGATGTTGAGCATTTTTTCATATACCAGTCGGCCATTTTTATGGCTTTTATGAGAAGTGACTATTCAGATATTTTATCCACTTTTTACCTTAATTATTTGGAGTTTTTTTTTGTTATTACGTTGTTTGAGTTCCTTATCTTATTAATTTTTCAGTTGAATAGTTTGCAAATGTTTTCTTCCATTCTGTGGATTCTCACTTGGCTAATTGTTTCCTTTGCCATACAGAAGACCTTTAACTTGATGTGATCATATTTGCCCATATTTTCCTTTTTTTTCCTGTGTCTTTAAGGTTTTACCGAAGAAATCTTTACCCAGATCAATATCTTGGACCATTCCCCAGCATTTTCTTCTAGTAGTTTCATAGTTTCAGGTTTTATGTTTAATTGTTTAAATCATTTTGATTTGATTTTTGTATATGATGAGAGACAAGAGTAGGGTTTTATTCTTCTGCATATAGTTATCCAAGTTTTGTAGCACCATTTATTTTAAAAACTGTCCTTTCTCTAATGAAAGAAAATTCCTAAAATCCACATGGAACAACAAAAGCCTTCAATAGCCAAAGCAATTTTGAGCAAAAATAACAAAGCTGGAGGTATCACATTACCTAATTTTAAAATGTGTTACAAAACTATAGTAACCAACACAGCATTATGCTGGATAAAAAATAGGCACATAGACCAATGGAGCAAAATAGATAACCCAGACACAAAACAATAAAACTGCTAGAAGAAAATGTTGGGATAAATGCTCCCTAATATAGGTCTGGGCAATATTTTTTAAATAAGACTCCAAAAGCACAAGCAGCAAAAAGAAAAATGGATGAATGGAATTATATCAACATAAAAATATTCTGCATGGAAAAATTAAAAATCAACACAGTGAAAAGACAACCTACAGAATGAGAAAATATTTGCAAACTAGGTATCTGAAAAGGGTGTAATATTCAACATATATGAGGAACTCAGCTCAATAGCAAACAATAATAACAATAATTATCACAATAATAATAATCCATTTTAAAAAATGGACAAAAGACCTAAATAGACATTCCTTGAAATAAAACATGCAAATGACTAATATGTATTTGAAAAAAGTGCTCTATGTCACTACTTATCAGGAAAATGCAAATCAAAACCACGAGATACCACCTCCCACTAATTAGATTGGTTGTATTGAAAAGACAAAATGAAACAATTGCTAATGTAAACATGGAAAAAGAGTAATGCCTGTACACTGAAGATGGGACTGTAACTTAGTACAGCTACTATGGAAAACAGGATGGAAGTTTCTCAAAACACTAAAAATAGATCTACTATAGTATCCAGCAATCCCGTTGCTGGATATATATTAAAAAGAAAGGAAATTTGTGTATTGAAGAGATATCTGCACCCCATGTTTATTGATGCAATATTCACAATAGCCAAAATTTGAAATAAATCTGTGTCCATCAGTGAATCAATGGATAAATAAAATGTATATATGCACAATGGAATATAATTCATTGATAAAAATGAAATTCTGTCATTTGAGACTTCTTTGAATATGAAGAAAATTAAGTTAAGCCAGGCACAAAAAGACAAATATTTCGTGATCTTATTCATATGTGGGAGCTTAAAATGTTGTTATTAAAGTAGAGAATAGAATAGTGATTACCAGAAGCTAGTGAGAGAGGAGAAAGGAAGAAACAGGTCATGCAGACAGTTAGAGTAGGTCCTCAGTAAAACTCCTTCAAACCAGGAACAGCCTGAAACTCAAGCTGCAGGCCCGTAGATAAGAGTCTACATCCTTAAGTGGATGCCTACTCTGTGAACCCAGATGAACAAATTCCATGAAATTATATGCTCTATAATCACTATGGCCCCAGGTGTTGTTGCTTTGTGCAGTCTTGGGACTTGGTGCCATGTGTCCTAGCAGTGGCTAAGAAGAACCAATGTACAGTTCAGGCCATCGCTTCGGAGGGTGCAATGGCCATGCCTTGGTAGCCTATATGTGTTGTTGGGCCTGTGGGTACACTGAAGTCAAGAATTGAGGTTTGGGAACCTCTGCCTAGATTTCGGAGGATGTATGGAAATGCCTATATATCCACGCAGAAGTTTGCTGCAGGGGTGGATCACTCATAGAGAATCTGTGCTAGGGCAATGTGGAAGGAAAATGTGTAGTCAGAGCCTTCACAAAGAGTGCCTGGGCACTGCCTAGTAGAGTTGTGAGGGGAAGATCACCATCCTTCCAGACCCCAGAATGGCAAATCCACTGACAGCTTGCACCATGCACCTAGAAAAGTGGCAGACAATGTGAGCCCGTGAAAGCAACCGGGAGGAAAGCTATACCTTGCAAAGCTACAGAGGTGGAGCTGTCTAAGGCCTTGGGAGCTCACCTCTTTGCATCAGCATGTCCTGGATGGGAAGCATGGAGTCAAAGGATATCTTTTCAGAACTTTAAGATTCGACTGCCCTATTGGATTTTGGATCTTCATGACACCTGTAGACCCCTTGTTTTGGACTATTTCTCCCATTTGGAATGGGTGTATTTACCCAATGCCTATTCCCCTATTGCATCTAGGAATAACTAACGTGCTGTTGATTTTATAGGCTCACAGGTGGAAGGGACTTGCCTTGTCTCAGATAGGACTTCTGACTTGGACTTTTGGGTTTATGCTGAAATGAGTTAAGATTTTGATGGACTGTTAGAAGAGTATATTTGTGTTTTGAAATGTGAGGTTGTGAGATTTGAGAGGGGCCAGGGCAGATTGATATGGTTTGGCTCTGTTTTCCCACCTAAATGTCACATTGAATTTTAATCTCCATAGGTCTCACATGTCAAGGGTGGGACCAGGCAGAGGCTATTGGATCATAGGGGTGGTTTCCCCCATGCTGTTCTCTTGATAATGAGTGAGTCTCACTAGATCTGATGGTGTCATAAACATCTGGCATTTCCCTTGCTTGAGCTCACTCTTTCCTGCTGCTCTGTGAAGAAAGTACCTGCTTCTCCTTTCCCTTTTGTCATGATTGTAAGTTTTCAGAGGCCACACTAGGAATGTGGAACTGTGAGTCAATTAAAGCTCTTTCTTTTATAAATTACTCAGTCTTGAGTATTTCTTTATAGCAGTGTGGGAATGGGCTAATACAGCTATTATAGCCCTAAAATCAAAAACAGACAAAAGAATTAGAAAGAAAAACCATAGACCAATATTTCTTTCAACATAAATACAAAAATCCTCAGCAATACATTGGAAAATTTACTCTAAGTTCCAAGAAATTACCATACAGTATATACCACAAACAAATAATGCCATTAGTTCTATATATAAAAAATAGTTACTGTACTTCATCACACAAATGAGCTTATCAGAAGAAAAATCAAGTGATCATATCATTACATGGACTTTGAATACACAATGTAAGTGAAAGAATCTAGTCACAAAACACTGCATATTGCATGATTTCATTTTTATTACATGTTCAGAATAAACAAACATATAGAGACAGAAAAAATGTTACTGGATTCTTATGCCTGGAAGAGAGAGTGGAATGCAGTTACTGTTAATGTGTATAAAATTTCCTTTAGAAGAACTAAAAAATTAGATTGTGGCCATGTTTGCACACTTTGTAAATGCACTTAAAATTGCTTTTATACTTCAAATCAGGGAATTGTGTGGCATACAAATTTTATCTTAATCACACTTTTTAGAAAAGTATTACCAGGAGGTTGTTTGTTTTATCTATTTTTGGATGAACCTACTCTTGACTTTGTTTTATAACTTTATAGCTCCTGTTTTTTAATAAATTATTTCCAATGCATTTTATTAAAACTCTCCTTCCATACATTTTTCTTACTTTGCTATTATTTCTCTACTTTCTAAAATTTAATAACTATTTATACTTGAGTCCAGGAGTTTGAGACAGCCTGGGTAGCAAGGTGAGACCTCTCTCTGTACAAAATTTAAACAAAAATTAGCCAGGCATGATTTTGTGTGCCTGTGGTCCCAGATATTCGGGAGACTAAGGTAGGAGGATCTCTTGAGGTGGGGAATCGCTTAAAGCTGCAGTGAGTCTGATCACGATACTGCACTCCAGCCTGGGCAACAGAGCAACAGCCCATCTGAGAGACAGAGTGAGGGAGAAAAGACTGTACATTTTCCTTTGAGTAGGATTTTATTGTTATTTCATAATATTTAATCTAAATATGTTTTAATTGTTTTTCCAAATAATTTTAATAATGCTATTTTACTTTTTTAATTTAATTTTACAGTAATGAACACTTTTCAGCTATACACTAAAAATATTGCTAACTACACTGCACATTTCTATCTAATAAGTTACTCTTTGTGATGAAGTAAATAAGAAATGTTCATAAATAATCCATAAAATTTCATTGTATTATGAAATCACATTTTACAAAATTTTAAAAAATATTTCCTGGCTAATTTTTAAAAAAACATATAAACTCATCTGAGGCTAATTGTGTCATGGAAAGAACTGTCTAATAATAAAATCTTAGATATGAAATTAATCTACTGATGACTTATAAAGAAGCCACTGTAGCTTCCCTAATTTGAGAAAATGAAAAAGAAAAATCTCCTTTTCTGTAAATGACAGATCTGCACCTTGATCCTAATATGTGAAAACTTCGGAGAAAAGTGCTATCTAGCTCTAAGGTTTTTGCTACAGTAGTAGAGCCATCAACTCAGATCTAAAACTGAATTTGAGAAGAGTGTTATGCACATCAATCATTAGACTTCAGATATCTAACAGTTATTCTTCTCCTGGAGCCCAGCTGAATATTTCTCTACTCTAAAGCAGAGATTCACTGTGAGTACAAAGTAGACCAGATTTTAATGCAAGCACACAGAAAAATGGCTAGCACTTGCAAAGTAATTTTTATACCAATTTTAATCAGAAAACCAAAATAAGCAAATTTCTCAAAGTGATCCTGTTTGAGAGGTTTTCAAAGTTTTAGTAACTAAGATTTGTCTTATATATCAATCAAAAAAATTTTGTCCTTATTCATTGTTTACATTTTGATTGTTATATACTTATTATCCATTATTTCCTGTTAATAAAACTTCCTTATATAAAGATGTTGGGGAGGTTCTTACTCAATTTTTTATACAATTCTAGCTTCCCAAATAAAGGAACCAACTTATCTTTGTATATTACATAAAATTGTCGTGTTAGAATAGTCATGTCTTGCCTAGGTAATTGTAATGTGTGAGGATGCTTTCTCTACCAGATCACAGCTAGCAGTATTTAAACAAAAGAACATGACTAAACTTAACTAAGACAAGATGTACTTTTTGTGTGTGTGGCACAATGAAGAATTACAGAAAAATATTTAATGTTTGCTAATATTTCTGCTAATTGAAAAGAATATTTAGGGTTCAAAATAAGGAACAGCAGGGGGTGGGGGGATTGGGGAAGGATAGTATTAGAAGAAATACCTAATGTAGATGACAGGGCAATGGATGCAGCAAACCACCACCATGGCATGTGTATACCTATGTAACAAACCTGCATGATCTGTACATGTACCCAGGAACTTAAGTGGATGTGCACTTTCTACATCCACTCATGTTCTGCATTACGGGAGTTTGTTACAGGTATTACTTTAAAGCATTAGTTAGTTAAGGAGAGCATTTCTCATTTTCTTAGAGTAGAAATTTTCACGGAACACTGAGTTATTTTCTCGGCTAGCAATAAGAAAATGCTTATATACTAAAAAATATTTTGAAAACCTCTGGCATTTGAATTAAAAACATACTCAAATGTATCTATTCAGATGAAAATGATATTGAAATTGTATAAATATATGTGGATGGCTTTCATGTACAAAATACTGTGGAAGGTGCATCTAATTATTCATTACAATAATAGGCAACAGAAAATGGGTAGGCATATTGCTTTTTGTGTTACATACAAAGGCATACCAGACTTAAAGCATCATTCACACATCAAACACCAACTATCTGTCACTTACCTTTTAGAGGAAAATGTTAGTTTATTGAGAGGCAGAGGGGGAAACGAGAAATAAAAACATAGGAAATTGAAAATTCTCATTGATTTACATAAATTCAACTAAACGTGAACCACAAGAAAAACTCTTACTATGAAACGTTTAAATTATAAGGTTAAAATATATTATAAGCAATCAAGAAACATAAATAAAAATAAACAAAATTTCAATGAGCAAAGAAAACAAAAATCTTACAAGACTTAAGATACCTGTAAATAAAAGGACACAATGCGCATTACCAATAAACATATTATGTCTCATATCTAACTCTAAGATCTTTTATATACAAATAAAATTTTGTTTAATTATACAATTGAAAGGTATCTAATATATGACGGCATAAAAAACAAAATATGTATTGCTTTTCTGTAGAGAAGTGCTTCCAGAACTTTATGTTGATATTGTTATGAGAATTAAGAGATTTCAAGAACTGAATCAAAATTAGTAACTCAAGAAACAAGAAGTTAACTGTACTAGTATAAACTATTCAATATAGAATTGCTAATCTATTATTTCACAAGGCAATAAATGAGATAATAAAATATAATTTTTGGAAAATATGATTTATAAATTAATAGCCATGGAAATAAGATTATGTATCTTTTTATGTTCATATATGATCAATATAGAAGCTTTAATATTTTTCTGTTAAAATCATTTTTCCAAGAAAACTAATATAAATAAGAAAAGCAGTAAAAATTGTGAGTAGTCATGCTGGTATCTTTTACACCATTCATACAAAAAATCTAGAAGTAAAAGTGAGGTTATGGCATCTCTTCATAAAACAATTATAAATAAACATTATTATCTTTTTTGTACTGTTTATGTTTTCAAATCTCCTTAACATGCATTTTGTTCACAATAAAACATCCAGGAAATACAACTAAAAACATAAAAACAGTGAAAGATTGACTTGAATTAGGCCCTTGTATATCTTAAAGGTTGTAATCTGTGCATTTTATTATATACTTTACAAAAAACAATTATACATTTTTAAAAAGGAGGATTACTTGATCATGGATTTAATTTAAGAAGAAAAGTCTGTCTGCAGCATAAGAAAGTATAGCTTTGAATCACAGAAATTATGGAAAGGGTGTCAAAAACCCAGGTAAAAGTAATTGAAGGTTTGGAGTGTGGTTATAGTGATAGAGACAGAAATAAGAGGTTGAGCTTGAAATGAGGTGAAGAAGTAGAATTTTCAGAAATTGGCCCTCAATTATATAAGGGTTAGAGGGTGAGTGAGAGTCAGACATGACTTTAAGGTTTTGATTCTCATGACAGAAAGAATGGCAATGTTATTAACAAAGATTAGGAATAGGAGAGAAATAGATAAGAAGATAAAAGATGGAGAGATGAAATGCTTGAATATAATCTGATATACAACAATATAATCTGTCACTGAATCTATCTTACTATTGAGTAAAATGAAATCTGAAGACTGTTCATATAGATTAAATAAAATTTGTAAAACTTGCTTTGACAGTTTGGGGGAAGAGGAGAAATAATTACTGAGGTCTGTGACAAGTCTTAGAAGTTAAAATATTTAAGAATATGTTTCTGTTAACTATATGAACTATGACAACTTCTACTATATCACATTTAATATATATATATATGAAAAATATATATATATATATATATATATATATATGTTTTCCTAGTAGGAAAAAAGGTTGTGTATGCTAAGTAAAGTTGTTATAAAAATGCTGTTTACACTAGGGTGTAAACACCTTAGGAATTCAGTGCCAGCTGCGTTAACAACTGGCTTTAATCATACACTCGCATTTTAAAACCTAAAAAAAATTCACATGAAATATCTCAGAAAATAAAGTATTAAATAACTAAAATTTTGTGTATATTTTAAACATGCAAACTGCATCATCATAAATCATCAAAAAGTTTTCATTAAGTACACATACAACATGTGAAAAAGTAAGATTACACCACTATGCCTAGCCAGGTACATGCAAAAAGTTAGCCTACACTGCTGTGCTTAGCTAGGCACATGCAAAAAGTCAGTGTATACTGCTGTGCCTTGCTAGGCTATCTGCACGGCCTAACTCACACAAAAAATATAAGACTTGTTCTTTTAAAAAAGAATAATAAATAATTCAAATATATAGCTATTTGGTGAGAGCTAAACTTAAGATCAGAGAAAAACTTCTAACAATAGCTAGGAAAACTATGATGGATAAATTTAGTAGGGAAAGGAATCAGTTGAATTCTATAATAAACCTAGGAGGAGGAAGAATTTTAGAAACAATTACACATATTTAATTCTAAGCAGCACTGCTAGAGTTGCTCCCCCATTAACATTTGTGGTGAGAATTACTATGCAATCTATTTTTTTCAGTAGCTTAAAGGCAATGACTCAGAAATGAAAAATGTATTATGGTACCATATTTTAAGTCATATTGTGGTACCATATTTTAACCATGTACACATATCTGAAAGTTAAGACAAAGAAAAATTCTATCTAACCAACCAGCAACCTTTAACAAGTGTTTTATTTGTAGTTAAATGTGAAATAACAGCAAAATATTAAGCAACAATACATAATATTTATTTTAAAATGAGAAAGGTCCAAGTACCCTCATAAAATTTAAACACATCTAGTACTCCTGTATATAACTAAAACATCATAGAAAAGTGATATACGGTCACAAAAAATAAGTTGAGTGTCTAAACAAATTGAATAATTAAGAAATTTTATTCTGTTTAATTTTAGATCTTAGTGCACATTATTTTGTTCTAAACATTTGAACACTGATTATTCAAATGTTGCATATATGAACACACTATTTTAATTACTAAATACCTTCAGTATTAGAGGTAGACTGCTGAATGTAAATTTTATTTTTATTAATTTTATTGTCTCAATAAGACATTTAAAACATGTAAAATTTGTCCAATCATTTATAGTCTCATATTCACTAATAAGAAAAATAAAGTCAAATTTATCTATGTAGAAAGTGATTTATTCACTATTAAACTTTAGGTACTTGAGGACAATTCTATAATGTTTTATGACTATAATTCCAATAACAAGTATAAAATCCATCCTATGTGTTCATCAGGGTTACAGTAAATGAACATATAAAGATTTTCTTTATAAACATATTTTCACACTGAAAAATTTAATATTGAAATGCTATCTTATTGACTCCTCCCTATAGTTTTATAAGGCAACTAGAAAATAGAAGGGACAAAAATTTTAAGAAAAGATTGGTTCATTAGCAGTTATCTCCCAATGTCTATCCTAATCCCTACTTAATGAAAAATACCTTTGTTTTAATTAATGCATCACATTATTTTATTTCAAAATCAATGTAGTCATGGCACAACTGCTGACACTCTCGCATACAAACATAAACTAACAAAATATTTTCATATGTTTTATGTATGTTGAAATTATGTAAGCATAGAAGCTTTCCAATATCCCTCCGAAAGTAACTTACTTGAAAAATTGAGAAAACAAAATAAAATGAAGCTGAAAATCAGAACTGAGATCAAACAACAACAAAAGGAACAAGCAAAATCACAAAGCAACTGAATGCAAAGAAAAACTACCTGTTATTTTATCAGATATAGCCTTTATTATTTTGAAACATATTCCTTCAATGCTTAGTTTCTTGAGAATTTTTATTATGAAGGGATGCTGCATTTTATCAAATGCTTTCTCTGCATGTATTAAAATGATTATATATATTTTTGTTTTGAATTTGTTTATGTGGTGAATCACATTTATTGATTTGTAAATGTTGAGCTGTCCTTGCACCATTGGACTAAAACTTATTTGATTGTGGTATATTATCTTTTAGATATGGTGTTGAATTTGGCTTACTAATATTTTGTGAGGATTTATGTTCATCAGAAATATTTGCCTATAGTTTTCTTTTTTGTTGTGTCATTGCCCAGCTTTATATTCACCCAGCACTAGAGCACCCAGACTCATAAAACAAATATCACTAGAACTAAGAAAAGAGACAGACAGCAATACAATAACAATCAGGTACTTCAACACCCCATTGACAGCACTAGACAGATCACCAAGGTAGAAAATCAACAAAGAAACTCTGGACTTAAACAAGACTGTAAACAAATGGACCAAACATACATTTACAGAACATTTTACACCCAAACAACAGAATATTGATTTAACATTCTCCGAAATAAACCATATACTTAGCTATAAAGCAAGTCTAAATAAATTTCCAACTATCAAAATCTTGTCAAGTATCTTCTCAGACCACTTCTCAGTGGAAAAATACTGAAAATCAATATCAAGAGGAACTTTCTAAATTATTAACATACACAGAAATTAACCTGTTCCTGAATGATCCTTGGTAAACAATGACATTAAGGCAAACATCAAATATTGTTTTGAAATGAATGAAAACAGAGACAAAATATATCAAGACTTCTGAGATACAGTAAAAATGGGACTGAAAATAGTTTATACTATTAAATGACTAAATCAAAAATAGATCTCAAATTAACAGCCTAATATTGTACCCCAAGGAACTAGAAAATCAAAAACAAAACAAACCCAAAGCTAGCAGAAGAAAAGAAATAAAAAGATCAGAGCAGAGCTAATGAAATTGAGACTGAATAACAGTAAAATCATCAGTGAAATGAGAAGTGGGTTCTCAGGAAGACAGACAAAACTGATAGATTGCTAGCCAAGAAAAAAGAGAAGATTTAAATAAGTACAATTAGAAAATACAACATATAAAAAAATGCTTGACATGATTAATAACCAGAGAAAGGCAAATTAAACCCACAATGAGAACCATTTTATATCATTAAGAATGACTATTAATAAAACATCAGATTTGGGAACAGGTACTCTAGAAGACCAATCCCCACCAGTATGCAATGTTCCCATGTAGCAAACATGCACACATCTCTTCTGAGTCTAAAATAATTCCTCACGTTAAAATACTAACAGATGTTGTCAAGGTTTGGAAGAAAAGGGAATGCCTATATATCGTTGGTGGAATAATACAATCTCTATAGAAATACAACATGAAGATTTCTCAAAGAAATCTTCTTTTTTTTTCCCATTTATTTATTTTATTGCATTTTAGGTTTTGGGGTACATGTGAAGAACAGGCAGAATTGTTGCATAGGAACACACATGGCAGTGTGATTTGCTGCCTTCCTCCCCATCACCTACATCTGGCATTTCTCCCCTTGCTATCTCTCCCCAGCTTCCCACCCCCCACCCTCCCTCCCCTATTTCCCCCCAACTGACCCCAGTGTGTAGTGCTCCCCTCCCTGTGTCCATGTGTTCTCATTGT
Source organism: Cebus imitator (assembly GCF_001604975.1). Taxonomy (NCBI): domain Eukaryota; kingdom Metazoa; phylum Chordata; class Mammalia; order Primates; family Cebidae; genus Cebus; species Cebus imitator. Next base: position 2,208,178 of record NW_016107560.1, read on the forward strand.
TCAACACCCGCCTATGAGTGAGAACATGCGGTGTTTGATCTTCTGCTCTCCTGTCAGTTTGCTGAGAATGATGGTTTCCAGGTTCATCCATGTCCCTACAAAGGCCCCTAACTCATTGTTTTTGATGGCTGCATAATATTCCATGGTGTATATCAAAGAAATCTTCTAACAAAAGTACTACCATTTGATCCAGAAACCCCACTGCTGGCTATTTACACGAAAGAAAGGAAATCATTATATCAGAAAGATATCTACACTTGTATGTTTACCACAGCACTATTCACAACAGCAAAGATATGGAATCAACCTAAATATTCCTTGATATTCTTTGGCTGTGTCCCCACCCAAATCTCATCTTGAATTGTAGATCCCATAATTCCTTCTTGTTGTGGGAGAGACCCAGTGGGAGGTAATTGAATCATGGGGGCAGTTTTCCCATACTGTTCTAGTGGTAGTGAAAAAGTCTCATGAGAACTAATGGCTTTTTAAGGGGAAACCCCTTTACTTGGCTCTCATTGTCTGTTTTGCTTGCTGCAATGTGAGATGTGCCTTTCACCTTCTGCCATGATTGTAAGGCTCATCAGCCATGTGGAACTGTGAGTCCATTAAACCTTTTTCTTTTATAAATTGCCCAGTCTTGGGTTGTCCTTATCAGGATCATGAAAATAGACAAATAAAGTACATTGGTATCAGTAAAGTGGGGCACTGTTAAAAAGATACCCAAAACTGTGGAAGCAACTTTGGAACTGGTTAAAAACAGGCAAAGGTTGGAATAGTTTGGAGGGCCCAGAATAAGACAAGAAAATGTGGGAAAGATTGGAAATCCCTAGAGACTTGCTGAATGGCTTTGATCAAATTGCTGATAATGACATGTACAATGAAATCCAGGCTGAGGTGGTCTCAGATGAAGATGAGCAACCTACTGGGAACCTGAGCAAAGGTGACTCTTGTTCTATTTTAGCAAATAGACTGGTGCCTTTTGCCCCTGCTCTAAAGACTTGTGAAACTTTGAATTGGAAATAGATGATTTAGAGTATCCTCCAAAAGAAATATCTAAGCAGCAAATAAAAGCATGCAAGAAGTGACTTGAGTACTGTTAAAGACATTCAGTTTTAAAAGGGAAATAGAGCATAAAACTTTAAAAAACCTGCAGCCTGACAACACAATAGAAAAGAAAATCCCATGATCTGAGGAGAAATTCAAGCTGGCTGCAGAAATTTTCATAAGAACAATATCATTTTTACAGTATTCTCCCCAAAATGGCATAATCTCATTTTAATAAAAGAAAGCATCAATAAAACCCAAATTGATAGGCATTTTCCAAGTAACTGACCACACTTTCTAAGGTATCAAAGCTGTAAAGGAAGATTAAACACCTGAAATCTGTTAAGAAAGGAGAAAACTAGTCATTAAGTCCTTGCCTATGCCTATGCCTATGTCCCAAATGGTATTGCCTAGGTTTTCTTCTAAGGTTTGTATGGTGTTAGGTCTTATGTTTAAATCCTTAATCCATCTGGAGTTAATTTCTGTATAAGGTGCAAGGAAGGGGTCCACATTCTGATTTCTGCATATGGCTAGCCAGTTTTCCCGATACCATTTATTAAACAGGGAATCTTTCCGCATTGCTTGTTTTTGTCTGGTTTGTCAAAGATCAGATAGTTGTAGATGTGTGGTGTTACTTCTGAGGTCTCTGTTCTGTTCCATTGGTCTATATCTCTGTTTTGGTACCAGTACCATGCTGCTTTGATTATTGTAGCCTTGGCAAGAAAAGCAAAAATAGACAAATGGGATCTAATTAAACTTACGAGTTTCTGCACAGCAAAAGAAACAATCATTAGAGTGAACTGGCAACCAACAGAATGGGAAAAAATTTTTGAAAGCTACACAACTGACAAAGGGCTAATATCAAGAATCTACAAAAAACTAAAACAATTATACAAGAAAAAAAAACAAACAACCCTATCAAAAAGTGGGCAAAAGATATGAACAGAAACTTTTCAAAAGAAGACATTTATGTGGCCAACAAGCATATGAAAAAATGCTCATCATCACTGGTCATTACAGAAATGCAAATCAAAACCACACTGAGATACCATCTCACGCCAGTTAGAATGGCAATCATTAAAAAATCTGGGGACAACAGATGCTGGAGAGGATGTGGAGAAATAGGAACACTCTTACACTGTTGGTGGGAGCGTAAATTAGTTCAACCATGTGGAAGACCGTGCGGAAATTCCTCAAGGATCTAGAAATAAAAATATCATTTGACCCAGCAATCCCATTACTGGGTATATACCCAAAGGATTATACATCGATCTATTGTAAAGACACATGCACACGTATGTTCATTTCAGCACTGTTTATGATAGCAAAGACTTGGAACCAACCCAAATGCCCATTCAAGATAGATTGGATAAAGAAAATGTGTGTCACATATACACCATGGAATACTATGCAACCATAAAAAAGTATGAGTTCATGTCCTTTGCAGACCCATGGATGAATCTGGAAATCATGATTCTCAGCAAACTGACACAAGAACAGAAAATTAAACACCGCATGTTCTCACTCATAAGCAGGTGTTGAACAATGAGAACACATGGACAGAGGGAGGGGAACATCAGACACTGAGGTCTGTTGGGGAGTGGGGGGCTAGGGGAAGGATTACATGGGGTAAGGAGATCGGGGAGGGATAACATTAGGAGAACTACCTAATGTAGTTGACGGGACAAATGGAGGCAGCAAACCACCATGGCATTTGTATACCTATGTAACAATCCTGCAAGATCTACACATGTACCCTAGAACTTAAAGTAATATATATATTTTTTTCTCCCATATATATATATGGGAGAAAACTAAGAAGAAACAATGACTAAATGCAATGTGGGATCCTATAGTACTTTTTAAAAAGGAAATTAATGGAAAACATAGTAAAATCTGAATAAGGTATATAGCTTAGATAGAAGTATGTGCCATTGTTAGTTCTCTGGTACTGTTTATTTTAGTATGGCTATATAATATTAGGGAAAGTTTGGTTAGGGAATATGAAAATTTTCTATTTTTTTGCAACCATTCCTTTAGTAAGTGTGACAATATATTTTAAAATGTAAAGAAAAATCCATCTAGGAGATTTTATTATGTAAGCAGTGTGTTAGGTTTTGTGTGCAGGGTTTTTTTTTTTTTTTTTTTTTTTTTTTTTTTTTTTTTTTTTTTGTTTGTTTGTGTGTCAGAGTACAACAACACAAGTTTGGAGGAGTCAGCAAGAATCTAATCATGAGAACTCCTATAAATTATGACAAGCTATAAAACATAGATTTTAAGTGGAAAAACTAAAGGATCATTTTTACATTTTAGTTAGGATATGCTCACATCACAAAAAACTAAGAGGACTCTGGCAGATTCCATGAGTTGAGGAGATGGGGCTAACACTACCAGGAGACTTAGGTAGCAAGAGTTCACAGCACAGAGTACCACAAAAAAAGAAAACTGAAAAAAGATAAAATCCTAAAAATCTACAGAAGTCCCCCTCAAATAACAGAATATTGATCTGTACATACATGTGAGAAAACTGCCTGAGGCTGGGTAAATATCTGTAAAAAAGGATCAGGAATAACTGTGACCAGTATACATATGTCCAGAAACTGTATGTTCTTATTAGTAAGATCAGAAAAAAACTCATAATTCATGAGGTAGAAGGTTAAAAACTCAGAAAGCCCATACTTAATTAATGGGAGATAATTAGCTGCCTATGTACTTCTCTGCAGCTGTCTAACCAGTCATAACACCAAGATCTGAAAGGAACAAGCTATGTCTAAGTAACTTACTGAATCCCTTCCCCCGCCAATAAAATACCTAGAACATTTATAGGCATTAAAAAAAATCCAACATACAATGACAAAAATTTTGCAATCTCTGGCATACAATATAAAATTACCTAGAATTTAAAGAAACAGGGACATATGGCCCATAATTAAAGAAAATAATCCACTGACAGCATCCTAGAAGTAACACAGTAGTTAGAATTAGAGGCAAATTACTTTAAGACAGTATAACTTTATTCCATATGTTCTAAAAGTAACGAATGCCAGATATAGGTGATGAGGAGGAAGGCAGCAAACCACATTGCCATGTGTGTACCTATGCAACAATCTTACATGATCTTCACATGTACCCCTAAACCTAAAATGCAATAAAATATATATTTAAATATATATATATATATATATATATATATATAATGTCTTAAAATTAAACTTCACTACCAAACAATATCACAATAATAAAAATAGAGATAAATAATCAGTTAACATGCAGGAAAACACAATATTATAAGAATGTCAATGCTCATTTTGATCTTAGATTTAATATCATTCTAGTCAGGATTCTGGCAGGCTTTTTTTGGTAGAAATTGACAAGCATATTCTAAAATTCAAATGAAAATTCAACAGGTTTAGAAGATGCAAATCAATTCTGAAAATAAGATCAAAGTTGCAGTATTAATCTTTCCAAGATGTATTATAAAGCTATAGTAATCAAGACCATGTGAAAGCTTTAGAAAGATAAACAAATAGATTAATGGAATGGACAGTCAAGCAATAGACTGACACATATAAGGATGACATATTTTTAATACTTGTTCAAAGACACAGTACTGGAGAAATGACATTCTTTTCAATAAATTGTGCTGGAATAATTAGATGTGCATATGCAAAAGTCAAGTTTGATACATACCTTGAACTATAAACAAAAATGATAGATGTATGTAAAACTTGTAGGAAAAAAATTAAAGAATCTTTGTTACTTTAATGTATAGTCAGGATTCTCCAAAGAAACTGAATCAGTAGAATTTCTTTAATCAGTAGAATGTCTCACAATGAATGTGTGTGTGTGTGTATGTGTGTGTGTGTGTGTGTGTGTGTGTGTGTGTGAGAGAGAGAGAGAGAGAGAGAGAGGGATCGAGATTATGGAGAAATTGGCACATATGATTGTGGAAGCTGAGAATTCCCATGAGATCAGCAAGCTTGAAGCCCAGGAAAGCTGTTAGTATAATTCAAGTCCAAATGGCTGAGAACCATTGAAGGCAATGCTATAAATCCCCAGTTCAAGAGCTGAAGAAAATGAGATGAGATGTTTCAGCTCAAACAGTAAGACAGGAAAAAGTAAGGCAAATTCCTCTTTCCTCTCTGCCTGCTTTATACCAGGTTCTTAATGGATTAGATGATACCTAGCTACATAGGGAGGGCAACCTACTTTACTGCATTCACCAATTCAAATTCTAATCTCATCCAGAAACACCTTCACATAGATATAAACACAAAAATAATGTTTAATGTGGGCATCTCGTAGCCAGACACGTTGCCACATAAAATTAATCATCATGCATAGGTTAGGTAAAGATTCCATAGCTATGCCGCCAAAATATGTTCCATAAAAGAATAATAGACAAATGGTTATTATTCAAAAATTACAAAATGACTGTTATAAGATTGAAAAGGGCCGGGTACAGTGGCTCACGCCTGAAATCCCAGCACTTTGGGAGGCTGAGACGGACAGATCACCTGAGGTCAGGAGTTTGAGACCAGCATGAACAACATGATGAAACTCCATCTCTACTAAAAACACAAAAATTATCTGGGCATGGTGGTGGGTACCTGTAATCCCAGCTACTTGGGAGGCTGAGGCAGGAGAATTGCGTGGACATGGGAGGCAGAGGTTGCAGTGAGCCGAGATCGCACTGTTGCACTGCAGCCTGGGCGACAAGAATGAAACTCCATCACAAAACAACAACAACAAAATAAGATTTAAAAGGCCCACAAACTAGAATATAATATTTGCAATCATATGTTGTATTTTTAAAAAATACAGCTATATACAGAACTTCCAAACTCAATAATAAGAAATCAAACAACAACATAAAAAGGAAAATAGGTGATCAGATATTTCACCAAAGAAGATATGAGGATGACAGATAAGCACACAAAGATATGCTCTACATCACTAATATAGTTAGGGAGAGGAAAAATAAAATACTTACTAGCATGATTTATGTGGGAACGTGGAGGAACAGAGTCTCT
>NW_016107560.1:2214425-2252246 GCF_001604975.1 Cebus imitator
TTTGTTTTTGGGATGGAGTTTTGCTCTTGTTTCCCAGGCTACAGTGCAACGGCACAATCTCAGCTCACTGCAATCTCTGCCTCCCGGGTTTAAGCAACTCTCCTGCCTCAGCGTCCCAAGTAGCTGGGATTACAGTTATGTGCCACCATGCCAGGCTAATTTTGTATTTTTTTTTAGTAGAGACAGGGTTTCTCCATATTGGTTAGGTTGGTCTTGAACTCCTGACCTCAGGTGATCTGTCCGCCTCAGCCTCCTAAAGTGCTAGGATTACAGGCATGAGCCATCACACCCAGCTGAAGATTTATTTTTAATAGACAAAACTAGATATAACCCTAATGTCAATCTACACTGAAATGAGTGTGATGATTAATTTTATGTGTCAACTTGAACATCATATCACAGAGTACAAAGAAACATTATTTCTGGGTGCATCTGCATAGACTTTTCCAGATGAAATTAGCATTTGAAATGATGGAGTGAGTAAAACAGATTGCCCTCCTCAACATAGACTGGCATTATGGAATCCCTGCAGACCTGAATACAGCAAAAGGGTTAGGGAAGGAGGAATCTGCTATTCCTTCACCCAGCTTGGAAGAGGAATGATGGCTTGGAACTTTGGTCTTCTGCACTCATGTTGGGACTTGTAGAATCATCTCCCCTGATTCTTGGGTCGTGGAAGTTTGGGATTTATTTCATTGGCTCCCCTGTTCTCAGGCCTTTAGACTTGCAGTGAAACTGTATCGCTGGCTTCCCTGGTCCTCCACTTTGCAGAGAGCAGATTATCATAATCTAGTCATTATCATGATACTAGTCAGTCTTCATAATCATGGGAGCCTTTATATCTTTATAATAAATTCTATATGTAAATATACATACTTATGTATGTAGACAGATAAAGAGATAGAAAGTTGATAGATATATTAGTCTAGAGACCCCAGACTAATATATTAGGTAAACAGATGGTGGCATATCTATACAATGGAATACTACTCAACAATAAAAAAGAATTGCCCAGAGAGACATTGAACAAAAGAGTGAATATTAAAATAAGTAGAGTGATAAAAGCCAGTCAAAAGAGTAAATAACATATAATTTTACATATGCTAATTTCTGCAAAATTAAAACTAACCTATAGTGACAGAAAGCAACTGAATACTTCCCTAAATCACAAATATTTAATCCAGATATGACAAGCATCACTTCTCAAATTTTATAACAAAAGAAAGTTATATGACACATCTAATATTAACCATGTGCTGAGAAGTGAAGAGAATAAAAATACTAACTAATAACATTATCAGCTAGTGGATATCAAGGAAAGCTGCATATTTAACTGAACTCATTTATGCAGAATAGAAAATCTTTCACTGTGAGAGAAAATATAATACATCACTGCACATTGTTCCTTTAGAATCCATCACCAAAGTTTACTTCCTTAAACTTATTTGCCTTTCCCAACTTTTTCTCTTGTTTCAATATTTAATGAATTGTTAAAAGGGTGCCTGTGGTCTTTTTCAGCAGAAAACATACATGAACTTAGAATTCATTTTAACTGTGTTAAAACTTTTGCAAGTTGATGACAACGGGAATTATTCCATGTTAGTGAATACCGATTTAAATATCTATTTAGAAGTTTCCTTCAGATAATATTTAGATTCTTATGCAAAATAAGTTGAGAGCTTCATCAGCAGTATCTAGCAGTCAGAAATGACTAAATTTAGAGTTGAGTTAGAGGCAGCTTTATCACAAACTTAACCAACTTCTGTCATGTCATTGTCAGTATGCTGAAATCCACATGTGTATATTTTCTGATTTTAGGCAGAAGTGAATATTACATTCAGAGAGGAGATCTTTTTATGGCTTTATTATTGCATAATGTCCTGGATATATCTGATACTGCTCATAGCTTCAATACGCCTGTCACTGCACCTCACTGCTAATACAATGACAGTTCAGTAGTCATGTGTTCCAAGTCAATATCATCCAATGTTTTCTTTCTCTAGTCATTCTGAGTTAAGAGTCAGCATTAAAAGCCATGCTCAGACTGATTCTGGATTACTTTCCTCCAGAGACGCACAGCACTAATAAGTTTGATTTTAAGTTGTAAAGAGTATTATACAGAAATAGACCTGTGTATGGTATTTTCATTATTTGAGATTATAACCTGGCCAGTGGGGTCTTGAGTACCATCCAGGATCCAAACAGAGGAGATTTAGTCTTCCAAAATGACTTGGCTTAATAATGCCCATCTTCCTTATGACTATATTAGTACTACAATTATGTAAGTAAATTATTAATTATTTAGAGCTCCAAAGTACCTTAAAAGAAAAAAATAACATAAAGAGTTATATATTTAACTCATTTAGAAGATCGTTTGCTGCAGGTTATGTGCTTTAGGAATCCAATTGAGTAAGTTTAATCATTCTCAGTTTGCATTTACAAGAACTGGTCTTAGTAAGTGGCAAAAATGGAATGCAGGTCCAGACTTTTAGATTTTATGTATCTTATTCATTTTAGAGAGATATTTTATTATAAACACAATTTAGGTATAAACACAATCTTATACCTAAATGCTTCTATTGAATATGAGAAAGCCAGGGTGGAGAAACTAAGTAATTGTATAAAGCTTATGTAGATAGCTAGCAACAAAACAAAAGACTCTCTTGAATTCCAAGTAACTGTGACCTGAAATCAAATCAACTTTCTGGCTGTGTTCTTTTCAGAGTAGCTTTCCAACTAATTCAATACTCTACCCAGTGCCTAACATTAATTGAGCATCTACTATCTGTAAGGCTCTTGACCTTACAGTTTATAAAAAAGACAGTCTGTCTATATTGAGCTTACAATTTAACTGGGGAAGATATTGAGTAAAAACTAATTAAATAACGTCACTTTGATGGTTGTAGGGTAGACAAGAATAAAATTGGGTAGAGGAATAGACATACTATTTTTAAAAGGGGAATACCTGTGAGGATACCATTTGAACAGAAATTTAAGTAATGAAAACAGTCATGCCATGAGGAAAATTGGAAACAGGGTTGTATCTTCAGCCTACATGTGTTAATAAAGTCCATGTTTTTTATATAATATAATTTATATATAAGTGATTCTTGAATAAACTCATCTTTTTTTTTATCACACACACACACAAACACACACACAAATACATAGAATTTTCTTATACTTGTGAAGTGTTTTGTGTATGTCTGCCTATGTATTTTCTTTAACAGTATATATAGAAAGATCTTTACTAAAATATATAAACAGCTTAAAGATTTTTATTAATGTTAAAGTAGCATTTAAAAAATCTAATATTCAAAAAAGTATCAATAATGAGATAAAGTCATATATAATTATTTAAGTATTTTAACATTTGAAACCTGGGCTTTTCTCCTGAGACAGAGTCTAGCTCTGTCACCAGGCTGGAGTGCAGTGGCGCTTTATCGGCTCACTGCAACCTCCACCTCCTAGGTTCAAATGATTCTTGTGCCTCAGCCTCCCGAATAGCTGGTACTACAGGCCTGCGCCACCAAAGCCAGCTATTTTTTGTATTTTTAGTAGAGACAGGATTTCACTGTGTTGGCAAGGATGGTCTCAATTTCCTGACCTCATGATCCGTCCACCTCAGCCTCTCAGAGTACTGGGATTACAGGCTTGAGCCACTGTGCCCTGCTGGAATCTGGGCTTTTACTTACATAGCAACATACTCAAACAATGTGAACTTGACTCAACACTTTGCAAAGTATTGAAGTATATACATATATATGAAAAGTTCCAGAAATGATGTTCCTTTTGAAGTTTTGAAGACATGTTTATTTTTCATCTTCAAAAAGGCTTTGCAATCTAAAACATTTGCATACAGTAGAAAAATTATCCACGTGAAATCAACAGGAAATTTGTGGCAGAGTTTATGTTAATCAAGTCCTATTAGGCACTAGTGTCTAAATTTAGAGAACTGCAGTTTTAAGTGACTGTGCTGAAACAAAGAATTCAGAAAATTAAGATAATTATTAAATATAGGACAGTCCCATCTTTAACCTAAGGAAGAGAGAAACAAAATTGTGATTAAATTATACTTTGGGTTTTCTCTTATTTAAAGAAAATAACTGCAGAAAGCCCCTATTGTAACCAAACGTTTACTGTATTGTAAGTATCACAGGAGTGGTGCTCAATTTTTATCTTTATTCTTTTTCTTAAGTTTTACTTCTTTGTTCACATCTAACAGTGTCTGCAGTGTCTACAACACAGTATGTATGATTTTTGAGTAGATATAAATAAATGATAAGTCAACAAAAGAAAAATACAGGAACAAATTACTAAGCTAGATAGAGATCCCAAAAAAAGAAAAAAAAAGAGAGAAAAACTCTTGTCCTACATAGTTTGTACATCAATCTGCCATTAGGCAAAGTGTTTGAAGAGAAGATTTCTGAATACCTGTTTGGGCTCTTTCATTCCATTCACCAATGGAATCAAATAATGGCATGAAATATCACTATCACCATTAGTGTCTATAATAAAATGCAATAAATATAATAGTACCATTTTCAAACAAGTCTTTTCAAATACTTTTCTTACTTTTCAGTCTTCTAACTTTCTGGACACTTTCACCATGTCTCCAAATGTTGCTTTTCTAGGTTTGCTTTGTTTTTAGCCTATTATATTTACATTATGTTTTAGGGAAAGATATATGCTAACAGATATGTAACTGAACTTAAATCTCTTTTTTTATTATTTTTAAATCTTTTTTTATTTAACTAACTAACCAAGGAGCAATGTCATTAATGTGTCTCTTAACTCTTGGTTTACTCCCACAATCTGCCTTTCTCTAAGCAACAAAACTGAATATTAGATCACATATGCATTAGCGATTGATATCAAAGATGGTAGTAATTAATCTGCTACTCTTCTCACTCTTCATTCCAGTGGAAATACTACTATCTATCATTTAGCCAAAATAGAGAATATCTGAGTAATTTTCATCTCATATCAGTCTTTTGCTTCACATGTCTAAGTGGCTATGAAATATTAGACATTCTGCTTAATTTAATTTCTCTTATCTTCCCTTCCTGTTAAGAGCTAGCACTTTTGCTAGATGTAAGTCATCTTACATAGTAAAAACGATTTCCTCATTTTGCAAGAAACTCTTGGAATCTGGTACACAGTACTATCCTCCAATTTAGCTAAATATGTACGCATATGTGTATGTGAGGGTGTTCTCTGTGGTAAGAGCATGCCTATTTTCCTTAACATGCTCTGGTTGGTAATGTAGAGACTACACCAACCAGAATCTCCCCTTTAACTTTAAAGTTTTTCTAACACTAAGCAATCTTCCTCATTACCTTTAATGCATATAATTCAGTGATCATCTCGTGTATTTATTCACCTGTGGTCATCTCATGTATTTATTCACCTTAATTTATAAAAATCATAGATAAAAAGCCCCTTTCAAAAAATCAACATTTTTATATACTGTCATCATGAAATACAAACTGTAGTTAGTAAAATAATATGACTCAATGAATTTTGTAAAGAAAACATGAATGTCTTCCTTTCTTTTCCTTCCTTCCTTTGAATATAAAGGAGATAATAATTGAAAATGTCATATTGTAATTCTCTGATTTGTGAAAAATACTAAAATATTTCCACTTGGATTTGTTTAAAATTTATTTTTTTAAATCCTTTCTGAATTTAAAAACGTTAAATGTGATTTGAGAAATATCACAAATCTCTACCTAATGAGATGAAATTTAAGTTAAATATAATCAGGCTGCATGCTACTTGCCAGCACTTCCTAGACAAAATAAGAGAAGATAAAACTAAAACGTTGCCCCAAGGCTTATGTTTAAAGCCTGTGAGTTCCTGACAGTATCTCCACAAAACAATAAGGTCCAGAACTCTACAACTAAATTACGAACATTATACTGTCTAAATCTAGTATACTTCTAATTTATGCTTTTCTAATTGCTCAAAATTTCCACTTTCGAAGGTTGATTATCCTCAAGAAGTTTTATTTCCAAAGTGCTCTGCTTATCTTGGTACCATGACCCAAGTTATTCTCATATCCCAAACCCAAATAGTGTATTGATTTCATGAAATAATCGAATTATTCCTGAATCTGGAATTGGATCGACTTTTTAATATATCTCTAAACTTTGTAAAAGCAGAGAACTTGTATAACCATTATTATTACTGGATTATGTAGAAGCATTCCTTGCTCTTAATAAGCAGGGTTTGAATGAATGAAGACTTGTTAAATATCAAAGTAGTTTTGTATATGTTTAAATATTTGAAAAGTAGGATAGTAATTATGTTATGTGTAACAAGCATACCAGAATACAAAAAATCTAGGTAAACCTTGTCCCCTTTCAGTACTGCCTTTTTATATTTGTAAGACCTTGAGAAATAATTTAGTCTCTCAGCGTATAAATGTCTTTTTCTAAATAGAATAGAATAATAGCTATCAGGTAAGTTTATTGTGAGAATTAAATATGTTAATAACTATAAAATACAAGTAATTATTTCAGCATATAACAATAAATATTTGCTCTTATTATTAAGTAAAGTGACTGTTTTCTTAGGCATCTATGTCCGTTTTAGTAACAATTATATGCTATTCATCATAAAATTCTACACATTAACTAAAATCTTCTGTCTGATGAAGACAATCACTAATCTATGTTTGTAAAATATTTTCCACATTCAAACTTAACCTAAGGTTTATGATTTAATTCAGAGCTGTATAAAAATATATTAATTAGAATATCATGAAGAGAATAAGCTTATTCTGTTTTAGCATAGGCTCCTTTTGACTAAACAGGCCCCAGTTTTCTGGCTAAAAATCAGGCAGTAACTTTGCAGAAATTCTATCCAATCCCCTAATTTAATTAATTTCCCAAAATTTGAATAGGAGGAAGAAATAAAAATTAAAGTAAAAAAATTGAAAATATTTTAAAATATTGAGTAGAAAGATTATAAGTTATCCCCATATTTTATGAGAATCTTGAATTAAAGTATCTGTTAATATTGTCAAGCCTTCTGGCTTAATACCAATAAAATCTGCATAAACAGTGGTTTCAAATTTTTTCATATATAACTCGCTATAGAATATCCCCCTGAAGAATGTTAAGAGTTGTTTCTAGCTAGGAAGAACAATTGGTTTACATGTCCTGAAACAAATATTTATCTTACCCTTCCAGCCACATTGTCATTTTTGACTTTGCTCCTTGGTGATTATGCAGGTTAAAGGAGAGCAAAAATTGTTTGTCTTCAGAAGGACTTTATAGTTCCTATGGTGTAGATATACTGCAGGTGGTAATTTAAAATAAGTTAGAGTAATTTATTAACTGTCATTAAGTAAAATAAATTTGTACCTAGGCTCTTCAAATTTTACACTGGAGTAAGAACTCCTAGAACTTCCTTGCATTTCATTTACACAATTCTTAACTAGAGATTGAAACCCTTTCTATTATAGTCAAACTAGTTTCAAAGGATGATTACAGAGCTGAAACTGTCACCAAATTCTGCTTTCCTCAGCAATTCAAAATAAAGGTTCAGAAAGCATTTGGTCCTGTTCAACCTATCATTTTATATGAAATTTAAAGCTGTCACTGATGTCACATTATTAGGGTATAAAGCTTGATGCCATGTTGACACTAAACTCCATTTAAAAGCTTCCAAAAATATTCTGGTTGTCTTGTTCTGACTTCTACAACCTTTGAGAATATCATCTTGAGTGGTCTTTTAAAGAGCAGAAATCAGTGATTTTAGTAAGCTTCATAATGCGAGAGAATCCCATGTGGAGATATTTGTATTCTACTGCTTTGTACTAGAAAATGCACAAGGTGAATGTAATGAGATGAGTTGGGCATATAGCAAGGCTTTAAGTGAGAAATGCTTAGTCTGGGCTTAAGCTGGGAAAAAGGCAGCGACAAGAGGAACAAATATTTGCAGAGTGAATTGGATGAGGCAACCTATTTGTGGTTGGGAATGGGAAGAAGAAGTGGAGGGTAGTAGTAAAATCTTTTATAGTTAGACTGTGTAGACAGACATGCTATTAATGTACATACCCTGGGGGGGCAAGGATTTTGAGGTACTATGATAAACTCTGTCCTCCCCACATGATAAAACAGGTATAGAATTACTGCATCAACACAAGAAGGTCTGGGACAGTTGCCATAGCCAGCTCCAATCCTATGCATTATGAGCAAATGTGGTTTCTCTCAACCTCAGGTCTCTCTTTGACTTTTATTTTTCTGGCCCTGGGGCATATAATTTGAATCAGTCTTTCCTCTGATTAGAATGCAGAATCCAGAAGTTTTATTTACCGGTTTGGCTTAAGTCTAGGAAAAAGTGCAATCCAGCCTACCTTACTGATGTATTTCAGAGTAGTTTTGACATTCAGGCCTCTATTTTACTACAATTCAAAACAAAACTAACAAAGCATCATCTGTCATAAGTGGAAACTCAAAGAGTACTACATGTAATGGAGATATATTTTAAACATCCAATGTCATTATTTGAGACATAAATTAGAACCGATTTTCCAAACTATCTGTGGTAAAGGATCATATATTTACTTCTTAAAATACTTAATGTAATGTAAAGTGGTACTCATGCAAAATGCAAGAAAAGTGAATCACTTGAAAAGGTAGATGAAAAAGCAAAAAATACAAACCATTCATTTTTGTATTAATATGAAATTTAACCAGCATAAAATTGCTCTTTCAAATTGCTGTAAAAAAGTTTCTACGTGTTACTGTGCATTGCAGACTTTATGTTAAAAACTGTCAAAGCGTTTACATACCTATTTTGGTCTGCCAAACGCAGTTTAAATAGCACTGGATTCAGACCCTGAATCCAAAAGAAAACATTTAGATCACCACCAAGGATGATAGAATGAGATTATAATTAGGAAAAGCAAATGAAATGAGCAACAGCCATGAATCACAGCTGAGGTCAGAAAAGAAAACTGTGAAGTCATTATGTCATTTTTTTTTTTAAAGAACTTTTTACTAGCTAGACCTGACAATATAAGGGAAAGCGAGTTGATATAGCTGGAGTTGAAATTTTGTCTATTTTTAACAAGGTGGAAAGAACGATATGTTGGAGCATAGGTGTTGGAGAGGCTGAAAGACAAGAGTGAGATTTTTGAATGTAAGATTAGAAGTTTGAGTTTCTTGTCATACTTCTAGATCTTTATTACAGTGAATTTTTAGAATCATGCTATTTGAAGTCTTCTAAAATAGGAATTTTTATTGTTACATAGATTATTAACTGCTTCTTTTTTCAGCTTAAATTTTTTTTCAATTTTTGCCAGAGAGTTATCCAACAGCAAGTAACTTCTCAGTCCTCCACTCCTAGAGTAGACACTGTCTCAGATGCAAATATTTACGATAGTAATGACACAGAGTGGCAGAGTATTTTTATTCCTAGATGTCACTTCATGGAGAAAAAAATGACCTGATATAAGATTATTGACTGACACTCATTAATACAGTATTAAAAATGTTAGAGCTAAGAATTTTTGACATTTCTATCTCCATTTGGGGAAAACTGTCTTCAGTATTTTTTTTGAAATGACAAGGAAAATTTAATATTGAATTGCAAGGAATTTGAATTCTTGCCAGATTTAATGATTTTGACAGCACCTAATTCAAATGGAGTTGCACAGATCTCTAGGGACCACAGAATAAAGAAACTTAATTATCCCAGTGATGGAAGAAGATCCAAAAATAGAATAAATGACATTTGTTTGACTTGTCAACCTGTGAAGACTTCCTCATGATCGCTGAGGAGCCTCTAACAGAAGTTTCTCTTCTCAAGCCGTTATTGCAAATACAGACTCCTAAAGAGAAAACATCAACTGTTACAAGTGACAACTCAAGGGGCAGTGCATATAACGGAGATATTTTAAACTAATAATTTCACAATTTTCATGGAAAACTCTGTAGAGAAAATAACCAATTTAGTTTAGTACAAAAATGAGAGACAAAATTTTTTAAAACTTGACAATAAATTCCAATCTAAATTTCTTGTGGGCTTTTTAAATGTAATCGCTTATATATAAAACCATATATACCCATAGTGAAAAGAATATATATAGATACATATGAAAAAATATAATTTTCTAGATTTAGATATAAGAACAAACTGTTATTGTTAAGTATTTTGCTTGAAGAGAGTAATTGCCTCAGAACACTATGTACATTAAGCTAAAAATAAAAAGAGTACTAATTGAGTAATAATAACAATAATAATAGTAATAAATGTTCATGGCATAGTTACAAAGTGAAGGGCACTATACCGAAAGTTTTACGTGTATTATTGGGTAAATAATATTATCTTTGTTTTTTTACAGACATGAAAATGAAAACAAAGATCAGAGAATTTGAATGACCTACAGAATGTCAACTTGATGAGTTACAGATCAGATATTTGAGTATGATCAGTGTGATGTCATTTTATTTTGCTCTTTCTTCAGCTTCAAATACCTTAGCAGTGATTAGTCAGCACTTCATATGAGCTGTAACATGCTACCATTTTAGTAACAGAGTGTTGCACAGGGATAAAGGAGACAAAATATTGTTCTGGCTCTTGAATTAGGCGATTATGTTATCTTGAGTAACCCACCGTCTCTGTAAAGCTCTCATTTCCTACCTGTTACAAGAAGTTACAGAAATAGTTTTTAATTTCCATCAACCTGCTTAATGTATCTATAAATGAGCTGCTATAATTATTGCCTTATTATTTTATGTGCTAGCCCCTCATCTTAAACCAACTAATTCGTGTTTATGAGCTTTGGATTCAATAGATAAAATGAAAGGATGCAGACTGATAAATGAAATCTAGCACATCATTACCAGCTACCACTAGAAAATGACTCATAATTCATGTTCACCAAAGGGTGCTTTAGTAGTATTTTCATAAACAAATGGAAAATTTTGGAGTATTTGTTAGATATTCTAAATAATGTTTTATCTAAATGTGAGTCTTAACAATTATCTAAGCCTTTACTTGAGACTTTTACCTGAGAATATCAACAGTTTTATTACCTTTTGAAAAATTGGTTCTTAAGGGCTTTGAAGGAAAAATGACAGCAGTCTGGAAGTTTGAAAGTATGAGTCTTCATTTCAGAAATAAAGGAACATGAAAATAAACAGTACTCAACCTACTATAGAAATTAGTGAAACTTTTTGGGAAAGTTGAGGGACAAAGGAAAAGAAGAAATATATATTAACAAGCAGTATCCCAGGAGTTAGGGAAATATGTATCAAAGTAGTTCCATGAAAATTTTATCCTGTTAAGTTCCATTATCATGAGTTGTATATTTTTACACTCCTGATACCATGATTTTGAGAAAATTGGTGAAATTGCTTTAAGACAATTGGAGAGCAACATAGTTGCAAGTATGGATTCAAAAACCAAACATACAAACACACACACGCACACAACACACACACATACACATATTCATGCACATTTGTTTTCCATTTTATTAAAGAAAGTATACTTTTAAGAACAATAACATAGAAAAAATGTAATTTCAAATTGATGCTGTATCTCTCAGTATACAAATCCATTGGATTCCCAAGTTGGAACAGCAAGGTCAGATAGCCAGGGAGAGTGTTTCTTTGAAATGATTCGATTACAACAATTTATCTGTATGTCTTCAACTCCAGAGATTGGACAGTAAGTGTCTAGGTAGTAAAGGACATCTGATATTAGGCTTTATGAAAAAGCTTGTATAGTAATTTATTTTTCTTATTTTTACTATTATCAAGCAGCTTATAATTGCTTATGATTGCAAGAAAAATATTTTTGATAAATTGCTGATGTAGACAAATAGATTTTAAAAGCAGGCTTACAATAAAATAAAATAAGACATATAATTTTAGATATAGAAGGAATATAAATATTTTTAAAGTTAAATTAATTGTTGATAATTTAATAGAGTTCGGACTCTATGTTCAGCCCTTTTAAAAATGTACCAGATGGTCTTACTCTTTTAGGCCTATTACATTTATTCCTGTACATTAAAATATATAACTTAATTTTTTAAATGTTGGAAGATTCTATTTCCCATGAAATATAATTTTTACAAAACACTGCACAAAATTTTCTGAGTAAATTAAAGCTCTCTTGGTGCAGTCTGTACATTATCCACAGCTTGTTCTGTTTTGTTAAGAAAAAGACAATAATATTAATAAATCATATGGAAATGTTGATGAATTAAGAATGAAAATTAAAATTGGATTTAAATAATGTCTTAAGTAGTATAAGAAAGAATCAACATGAATTAATCTTTTTTCTTAATGATAGTATCCGTCTCTTAATATTTTACTTTCTTACATTATGTTAGTGCAAAGTTGCCTTATCATGAGTTGTATATTTTTACACTCCTAATATCATGATTTTTAGAAGACACAGTTTGGTGTAACTGTTTTAAACAATTTGAGACCAACATATTTGTAAGTATGGATTCAAAAACCAAATACACATACATACACACACACACACACAGACACACACACACACACACATTCATTCCCATTTGTTTTCCATTTTATTAAAGAAAGTATACTTTTAAGAGCAAGAACACAGAAGGAATGTAGTTTCAAACTGATACATGTATCTCTCAGTATACAAATTTGCTGTTTCCCAAGTTAGAGCATCAAAGTCAGACAGCCAGAGAGAACGGTTTCCTTGAAACGATTTCATTACAATTTATCTACATGTCTTCAGTTACAGAAATTGGATAGTGAATGTCTATCCAAATTCTGGAGCTGAAGGGAAGGTGATACATTTTGATTGTTAATTTGATATTATTTGATTTTTTGCCAATTTAATAATATCTCATTTCATTTTCATTGTAGCACCTTAATAAAAATCCCCCATATGTCACAAATTATTGTGTTTCTTTAACTTGCCATCTATAGATTTTATATATTAAAATGCCATTTGCTATTAAAAGTAATGGCAAAAACTGCGATTACTTTTGCACCAACCAAATAGTATTAGGGGAAAAAAATAAACTCTTTGGATGTAATTATACTCTTGGTACTGAATACAGTTTCTCATAGAATGTTCTAAGGAGAGAAGTAATTAAATATGAGGTAACAATATAAAAGAAATAAAAATTAATGTTGGAAATTTAGATAAACTAAGAGATGTATATAAGCTTTCTAAATAGAAGAAAAAAGTAAAATTTTGTTTTTTTTATTTCATATTATTTGAGGTTTTGCCAATTTAATAATAGCTCATTTTGCTTTCACTTAAAAACCTTAATCATACATCCTCCATGTCATAAATTACTGTATTTCTTTAATTTGCCAGCTACAGATTTTACATATACCTAAGAAATATCATGATCAATGTCTGATATTAACACACATTATTTGTTTGAAAAATCAATAAGTGAAATATAAAGTCAAAGAACATAAGAAGCGTTTTATGTGTTTTTTTTTTTACAAAAGCCTGACAATTTAATTCTGAAAGATAATGAATACTGCAGTCTTGAAATCATATGATTTTATAGGTTGATGTAGGTGTCCCATTTAATGAAAAATGTTGTCCTTCAAATCATTCTACTTATATTTCTCACTAGATTAAATTTCACCTTAGAATCCTAATGAAGATAATGTATCTTTTTGCTTTCATAATTCTTTCCTAACAAAACTTTTGTGAGGGTGAAGAAAATGAAGAGATCATCTTTTGACAATATACTAAAATGAAAGCATTATAAGATGGACAGGAAATGTGAATAAATTTACAATATTAGTTAATTAAGTCTTTTAATTTATCTGAACTGGTACAACCTACAATTATTTATTGATAGCAAATGGTTCTATGTTCTAAATACGTTTTGTTTTTGGACACTGTGGAACTGTTAATAAAGGTATCAAATATTCTACCTCATGTTATTTTTGCTAGTTTACACAAAAGCACAATTATTTTGACTCTGTTGTTTTTCATAAATATTTATGTATAATATCATTTTCCTTGTAAACAGGATTTTTCCTGCCCAAAGGGAGGAAAAACAATTTATGTGTTAATTTTATCTCACTGGTTTTGTTCAGCTTCAGTAGTTGTGTATATAAAGGAAGAGATTAGATAAAGGGGAATATAAGCAACCCTTGCTGTGAACATAAAGAATTTTAATTAGCCATGATGATAATTTTGAACCAATTCAGGTATATTCCACCCCTTTGCTCATACAACAAACCAGCTGCTAAATGGTTCCCATCAGTAGTCCCTCAGTACTTATTTTGTTTAGATTTTGCTGCCCCCTACAGAATAACCAAAGGCATTCATGAGTTTGCCATGTGCCTTCAACTTCAAGATGAGAGCATTTCATGTTTTCTTGAGATTCTGGTGGAAATAAACCTCACATTGTAGTTTTTATTACTAAAGTTTGGTATATTTTATATTACTTGTGACACAAGCTGAAACTTCCTCTTAAAATTAAAATAAAGAAATAAAAAGTATTCTTTTCAATAATTTCTCTCTTCTCTCCATAAAAAGTGAAAAATTTTAAAGAGAAAAAGTAGTAACTTTTAATAAATTCAAATAGTAACCTCAATGTAAAACTATAAAGCATTTTGCCTTGTTTCTATTTTATAAAAGAGAATTTTATTGTCTTAGTGTTTAACAGGCACCAATAGCCCATGGAACTGACAGAGGAAAAAAAATCTTCAATAAGAAAGATAGATATCTAATTTACGTTCAAGAGCTTTAATCTATATCAAGAAAAATTACATTTAATACTAATAAATATAAAATGGTTCTTTCTTTGAAAATAACATTATTGATTTATCAAACATCTTTTTTCTGAGTCTTCAAGTAAAAATATACAATAATGTGTATTTGTTTTTAAATAAATTCCTTGCTCATAGTAGAAAAAGTTAGGTTAAGTGCAAAAACTTTAGTAAACTAGAAAGTAACAATTCAGTGTTCTATTTCCTAAAAATGTAAAACACATAGTAATTACTTTCACTTATTTTATGTATTTTTATCAGATGTTTCTCCTTGCTAGACTGGTGCTTATGAAGAATTAAGATACATCAATCACAACAGGTGTTAATATTTCTAAATAAAATATTGTCATCATCACTAAATAGTGACTATTAATGGTAAGGCGCTAACTCAGCCATCTTCTTTCAGGTCAAGCATTGCTAGCTCATGTGGTGATCATTAACTAAAACAAATTCATCCATTGCTACAGAGAACTTTTCTAAATTTCTGAATGAAGACAACGGGTACATTTTGTTTGTAAACATTTATTTTCTTTTTTAAAAAGTGATATTTAGAAGTAACAAAATTTTCATGAAGATAGTTGAAATAATTTTATATTGCTAATTATGAAATGCAGCATAGTCTATTTAAATATAAAGCTAGACTAATATGTGAAAGTGGCAAAAAAGTATAAATATTAAAGAATCTGGAACTTAACATGAGCAAAATGACTCAACATGTTTAATCGTCCATCTAAGAAATAAAATTGTTTATTTAAAGATAAATACATCCAATATTCATTTAAATGGCACTTTTTACCTCCAATATATATCAAGATTTTAAATGTTTATAGCCTTACAAAACATGCTTTTAGCTCCTAATATAGGGTTATCAGTGCTAAAAGCCTATAAGCAAATTGCCACTCTCTATCTTAATTTTAAGTGACATATTATAAAAAAAACTGAAGAAAGAGCATCAGGAATAAAGACTATCTAAGCTACACTAAAGAGGAATACAAAATTTTTAAACTGAAATATTTTAGTTATAGATTCTTTGCATTTCCAAATGTGTTTTATAATCAGCTTATCAATTTCTGCAACAAAACCAGAAAATACTTCTTGGAAAAATTTTACATGATTATCATTATATGGTTTTGCACTTCATAAAATTTTCTTTATGAACTTATGTGTTTTTTCTGAGAAACATATTGTATAATAAAGCTTTAAATCAAATTAGAAAAATATCATCCAATAAACATTGTTTTTAATTCAATTTTAATCTCAGCATATAATATTAAGTAAAGTTCGTTTTAATTCTTTAAAAATCAAATAGAAAACTTTTATTTAACTGAAAACAGACTGTCTAAAAGTGTACATTTAAAATACATTGATAATTTCAGCCAGGAATAATGAAGTAAAATTGCAACACTGGAAATTGATTCCTAACTACTTAGGTTCCATCTTGGAAATTTCTGTAGTTCATAAAATTCTGAGGTCTTTATTCAGGACTTGGTTTAAACCTTTCTGCAAGGGACCTATTTTATTTAGGTTTTGATGCTTCTGATATTCTTTATCACTGGATTCTAGTATGTATTCTATCTTTTCATTAACAAACTTAATTTATTTTTAAAGAATATATTCTTGAATAATAAACATTATAAAAGAGATTGCTTCATATATACATCTTTAGAAAATAAAATAAGGAATACATTTAAGCAAAAATTTATTTTGATATTTTTTTGGCCCATTTTAATCATAGTGGTATATTTTTCTGGTAATTTTTAGAAATAACATTACATTTAAAAAATAAAGTGTAATTTATATCCATTGAAATGAACTCATTTTAAATATAGAGTTCAAGGAGTTTTTACAAATGTGTACATCTATATAATCAACACTCCTATTAAAATAATTGTGTTTCCCGCCACATGTTCGCACTCATAAGTGGGAGCTGAACAATGAGAACACATGGACACAGTGAGGGGAACATCACACACTGAGACATCAACACTCCTATTAAAATATAATATGTTTCCTGCTTCATGTTCTCACTCATAATTGGGAGTTGAACAATGAGAACACATGGACACATGTGTTGTTTGAATAGTCTAGGTCCTTTGCATTTTCAAACAAGTTTTATAATCAAACTATCAATTTCTACAGCAAAGTCTTTCCAGATTTTGAAGAGGGTATGTTAAATCAATAAATTGATATGTAGTGAATTAATTTATAGCAATCAAACATGGATTATTTAAATATTCTTTTTTTAATTTAAAGTTTATCTAAACATGAGCATTTAGAGTTCAGAGAACTCATCATTTGTTATATTTATGCTTGATATTTTTTAAGTTAATTTTTAAATCTATTTTCCAGTTGTTTACTGTTAGTACATAGAAATAGAATAATCTTTAAATATCAACTTTGCAGCCTGCCATCTTGCTGAAATCACTTATTGTTCTCATGAGTTTTCTTTAAGGATGCTTTAAAGTTTTAAATGTAAACAATAATACATGTACTTAGCAAAAAGAGTTTTACTTCTTCATTTCAAAATAGTGTACCTTTTTTTTTTCTTGCTTTATTGTACTGGCCCTAAATACAGTGTTAAATAGAAGTGATCTATACAGACCTGAATTTTAAAAAATTAAATTAATTTAATTAATTAAAATTAAATTAATTTAATTTTTTAAAATTAAGGTCTGTATAGATCACCTTAAATATTTTCTGATCATAGAGGCTAAGTGCTTGGTATTTTGCTATTCAGTAGAATATTCATAGATTAGTATGTTTGTGTATTTATTTATTTATCAATGACATATTTCTTAATTTGTTGAGGATTTCACCTTAATAGGTGTTGGATTAGATATCAAGTAATTTTTTTTTTTTTTTTGCTATTGAGATTAAGTGCTCTCTTTTTCCTTTTGATTGATTTTCAGATGTTGAAACAAACCTCTCATCAATAAAACACATATGGTTATCTTAAAATCTTTCAAGATATTACTGAATATTATTTAATTGCAATTCATTCAAATGTCATGTCTATATTTATGAGAAATTTATTATTTAAGTTTTTAGATGTATCTATTGGTCAAATTTTTTGTATCATGGTATGTGGGACTCATAAAATTTAGTGAGTGTCCTGCCACTGTTCTATTTTCTTAAAATGTTTGCATATTATTAATGCTATTTCTTCTTTCAGTTTTTGATACAATTTTCTAACAGTCATTGTAGGCCTGAAGGTTTATTTTGAGTAAGGGTGTTTATTATTAATTTGAAGGGTATGAATTCAAGCTGGAAAATATTCTTCAGGATATTATCCAGGAAAACTTCTTCAACCTAACAATGCAGGCCAATATCCAAGTCCAGGAAATACAGAGAACACCACAAAGGTATTCCTCAAGAAGAGCGACCCCAAGGCACATAACTGTCAGATTCACCAGGTTTGAAATGAAGGAGAAAATACTAAGGGCAGCCAGAGAGAAAGGTCAGGTTACCCACAAAGGGAAGCCCATCAGACTCACAGCAGATCTCTCAGCAGAAACCCTACATGCCAGAAAAGAGTGGGGACCAATATTCAACATCCTTAAAGAAAAGAACTCTAAAACCAGAATTTCATATCCAGCCAAACTAAAGCTTCATAAGTGAAGGAAAAATAAAATCCTTTGTGAATAAGCAAGTAATCAGAGATTTCATTACCACCAGGCCTGCTTTACAAGAGCTCCTGAAAGAAGCACTACACATAGAAAGGAACAGCCAGTACCAGCCACTCTAAAAACATACCAAAGGTAAAGAGCAACAACATAATGAAGAATCTGCATCAACTAATGGGCAAAACAGCCAGCTAGCTTTAAATGGCAGTAATAAATTCACACATATCCATATTAACCCTAAATGTAAATGGACTAAATGCCCCAATCAAAAGACACAGACTGGCAAATTGGATAAAAAGTGGCCCCATTCTTAAAAGGCTTCCAGCTTAGTTGGGGAGATAGTAAATATGGTCAGGTAATTTTTAAATCAAAACTAGAGAAATTTATAACTGTAACATGGAATGAGAAAATTGGATTTTGAATGCTTTAGGACTAAATGTTATAGTCTTATAAAATTCCTCTATTCCTACTGAAGATTAGACATGAATTCTGATGTGAAAGAACTCATGACTTTAGCTAAGGCATCCTATTGTCTAGCAGAAGCTTCTGCAATAAAGGAAATGTTTGATAATCTGTGCCATCCAATGAGATAGCCACTAACTACATGTGGCCTTTGAGCCTCTGAAACATGATTAGTGCAACTGAGAAATTAAATGTTTAATTTAATTTATATTAAATTAAAATAATCACACACAAAAAAGAAAAGATACTCAGCATCATAGCTCTTTAGGGAAGTGCAAAATAAAATCAAATTAAGACACTATTATACACCTTTTAGAATTGCTAAAATAAAGCAACTGATAATACAACATGCTGGTGAATATATGGGACAACTGGAGCAAAACTCATATGTTTCTGTTGGAAATACAAAACATGACAGTTAGTTTAGAAAACAGTTTTCAAAAAAAAAAAAAAGAAAATGAAATTTTTATTTTAGATTAGCCTGGCACAGAGGTGCATGCCTGTAGTCTCAGATACTTGGTAGGGTAGCCTGAGGTGGAAGGGTGGCTTGAGATGAGGAGTTTGAGGCTGTACTGAGCTATGATTATATCACTGCATTCCAGCCTGGGCAATACAGCAAGACTTCTGTTCTCTCTCCCTCTTCCTCTCTCTCTTTATTTTTATCTTTCTCTCTCTCTTTTCTTTTCTTTCTTTCTTTCTCCTTCTTTCTTTCTTTCCTTTCTTCCTTTCTTAAAAAAACTATTAATTCAAATTTTAATAAAAATAGCCATTCAGTTATTTCATTCTAGACCTGATGCTGTGACTCATGCCTGTAAGTCCAGAACTTTGAGAGGTGAGGCCAGCAGATCACTTAAGCTCAGGAATTCAAGACCAGACTGAGCTACATGGTGAAACCCTGTCTCTACAAAAAATACAAAAAATTAGCTGAGTGTGATGGTGTATGGCTGCCATCCTAGCTACTTGAGAGGCTGAGGCAGAGGAATCACTTGAGCCTGGGAGATGGAGGTTGCAGTGAGCTGAGATTGTGCCACTGCACTCTAGCCTGGAGTACAAAGAAAGATTGTGTCCAATACATACATACATACATACATACATATATATGTGTATATATATATACACATATATATATGTGTGTATATATATATTTGATATACATATATATATATTTGGTATACATATATATATTTGATTTCTCTCTATATATATGTATATTTATAGTTATTTTTATGTTCAACTTTTCATATTGTTTTTCAAAATATTTTAAAATTTAATCTAAGTTAAATGTATTGGTATAAAAGTTTTTATACTATTTATTATTTTTAATATTTATAATATCTATAATGACTTTGCTTCTTTCTGACAATGATTACTTGGATTTATTAGATTTCTTTATTATGTGCATTTTTTTCTGTTGCATTGATTTATATTCTTGTCATTTGTATTTTTTTCTTCCACTTTTTGAGGAGTTAATTTGTTCTTTGTTCTATAGTGTTAAGGAAGCAGCTTAAATCATTAATTTTTAAAATGTTCTTTCTTGTAACATATGCCTTTAAAACCATGATATTTTTTCTAGAAATCTCATTAGCTACGTACCACAAATTGTATAATGTTGCAATTTATTATATTCAGTTTGAAAATTTTTGTTCTTTCAACAAGTAATTTTTTATTACATATTCAACACTGTGTAGCAGTTTTTGCTATTTTTGGACTTAGTTTATTACTTCGGTTTTGAACTTCATCTTATGGTGTAATCCTTCATCTAGTACGCGGTGGCCTTTCTGTGGGCTAGCAGTGTTCAACATGATGAGTGAGATCTGACCATTTGCTTGACCTAGAACTCTGACTTTGTGATTTGCACAATCCTCGATGTCAACATTCAGTTCTTATTACTACAACAAGAGATTTCTGCTGGTCCTCACCAATTCTCACCATAGGCTTGTATAACTTAGTCTCCTCCAAGTCTCCAGTGAATCTCCATGCAAATATCTGGTGTGAACCCTCCACACAGCTCCTTCCTCCAGCACCTTTCTTCAAAAATTCCACTATTTCCTCCTCCCAGAACTCTAATCTCATCCTCTTGAGTTCTGAGAGATTGTTGATCTTCTTAGACTCCACCTTTCTTTCTCTACTACATGAATATACCCCTAGGCAGAAAGCTGAGTGATATGAAGGGATCACTTTTTAACTTGCACTTCTCTCAACATCACAGTAGCAAGTGGTATGTTATTCAATGCATAAAAAGACCACAAAGCATAGCACCAGTTCCTCTGTCATGACCCAAGGAAAAAGTCTTTTCACTATAAGCAAAATAATTATGATTTATAACATCTATTACCACGTCAAAGAAATGACAATTGGTAAATGCAAATTGTTAATTTTAATTCAACCCAAGAAGTCATAAAGAACAGACTTATTACAATAATTCTTTTGATAAATCTTTCCTGAACTCTACTGACACTGGTTTTGAGTCTTGCCTTTGTTTCTGATAAACTGATCTCAGAAATATTACTTAATCTCAATTTTCTCATCTTAAAAATGACCTTAGTAGAGGGGAAATTTATATCATAAGATGAAAGTGAGAATTAAAGTAGTTAACTATAAATAAAATTATTTTAAAATAAGATCTAAAATATAAACTCTTCATAATATTTTGTCATTATTTTTACATGGAAATAACAATGTCTTTTTAAACTTTGAGTTCCTAGCTTTTATATCTGTAATGTAAAAGGAGTGAATTAAATTTTATCTATGGCTTCTTTCTTTTTAAAAAATTTCATATGATATTGTGATACTATGCCAAGATATGAATCATTAAACTGTGTGTTTTCATTATATTGCCCTTACTTAAAAAAAAAAAATCCTTTTGAATGCATAGTTTTGTGAAAGACTGTTACTAGTAACAATTTTTACAAAAAAAAAAATTAGTAGGAAAAAATACAAAACATAGTGAAGACTCAAACTGTAGCCATAATAAAAATGCATATAGAACTAGTTGAGTCTAAATAATGATTTAATGATTTAGGCTTAGCCCTACAGAGTGGTACTGAACCAACATGGACAGACACAAAGATGCCTGTGGCATAAAGAAGAACACAAACAAGCCTCAGTTAGGTATGGTTTCAGACCACTAAAGAGTTTTATTAGATTCAGCACACGTGTC
This sequence comes from Cebus imitator, assembly GCF_001604975.1. Classification (NCBI taxonomy): domain Eukaryota; kingdom Metazoa; phylum Chordata; class Mammalia; order Primates; family Cebidae; genus Cebus; species Cebus imitator. Next base: position 2,236,424 of record NW_016107560.1, read on the forward strand.
TTAAATCTATATTATGAGTTCTTTGTTATGAGCAGTTTCCTCCTTCAAAGACCTCACAGACAGTGGATCAAATAGAAATAATTGCTTACTTGTTTATTTCATTTATTCAGTGAATACTTACTTAATTTGTTCTACACTCTGTCCTAGGAGCTAAGCAGGCAGCTGTGATAAAAACAAAGCCCCTGATTTCATGGAGCTTACATTTTTGGGGTGGATAGGCAGACAACAAACATGTATTATATATTATAATGTCAGATAATAATTACTATAAAGCATCATAAGGGAGGATAATGCACAAATGTTATCTTTATGTTGATAATTCTCAAAATGAAATATGGAATACTGATGTCTTCCATGGTTCCAGATTTATACTGTCTATTTGATGCTTTATTTGGCTACAATTATGACAAATTTAACTTTTATTTATTTATTTATTTATTCATTTATTTATATTTATTTCTGAGACAGTCTTACTCTATTGCCCAGGTCTGAGTGCATTGGCTTGATCTTGGCTCACTGCAACCTCCACCTCCTGGATCAAGTGGTTTACCTGCATCAGTCCCAAGTAGCTGGGATTACAGGCATGCACCACCAAGATTGGTTAATCTTTGTATTTTTGGTAGACAGGGGTTTCTCCATGTTGTTCCGGCTGGTCTTAAACTCCTGACCTCAATTGATCAGCCCACCTTGGCCTCCCAGATTGTGGGAATTACAAGCATGAACCACTGCCTGGCCAAATTTATTATTTTTGGAAAAAAAAAAAAAACTTTTGACTGCCCTTTCCCAAAATTAATTACAATCCCAATCATCCCTACTACAGTAAATCACCCCACTATCCAAACAGTTGTTCACATCATACATTTCAGTCATTTTTGATTTTTTTTTATGTCCTTGTCTATAAGACATCAGCATTCTCTCAGATCTAACTATAAAATATATTCCAAATGTGCTGACTCTGCTACATTTTCTCAGTGGTGAAAAACTGTATTTCTTAATTAAGCTGTTCAGTATTTGAGAGGTTCATACCTCTTAAAGGGTCTCCCTGCGTCAAAATTCAATATTTTCCAGTTGTTCTTCTTGGGGTAGTCATGATTACCCCACCTTAAGATGAAAATCAGATTGTATCACCTCTTTACTTAATACCCTTGAAATCATTTTCATTGGATTTAAAATGGAAATTAAAATTATAACTCTAGCCTATAAAGACCTACATAATCAAGACTCTCTGACTGTCTATACTCACCCTGCAGTACACCTTTTCTGGATCATTATCTTCCAGTTACATTGATCTCTATCAGGCCCTCAAAAAAGATGTTCCTTTGTTATAGTGTTCATTGTTGCTGTTCTCTGCTTACAAATATCTTGTCCAAGATTACTGGGTCAGAGAGCCTCATCATTCAGCTCCATTCAGTCATAACCACCTGTCATAAGCACCATTCTCACCCAGACTCTGTCTAATTAAGCCATTCATTTTCTAGTGAAATTATCAAATTTATGTTTTACTTACTTATTTTGTGTGCCATCCTCTAACAACTTACTAGATTGTAAGTTTTTTGAAAGGGTCCCAGTTTCTATTATTATCCAATGTTTTAAATAATAGATGCCAAATAAACATTTGTTTATTAAATGTATTGTCATATAGGCCAGCATTGTAGATAGCAGAAAGATACCTTGTCTTTTTAACTGATGAATTTTATTATCAAATCTGTGTTTAGACAGACCAATATAGCAGTAGTGTCAAGGATGCATTGGAAAAATGTAGAACAGCTTATAAGAATTCAATAAGGGCAGACATTAGAAGCAATGACTATTTGAGGTATGGCAGTAATGGTGGGGATATAAAGGAAGGCCCAGAATTATAAAATGTTCCCTAACATGACAAGCGAAAGGAACCTCAGGAGGTATCTATCTTAAAATGACACAGAGACAGAGGAATAAGATAACAAGGCCAGTATATTGATTAGTAGCAAATTTCAGCTGCCTAAATTCTTTTCCCCACAAAGATTTATAAGTGCTTTATTGAAAATATGTACCAAGTTTGGAAGAAACTTCATGATGAAAATTTTAAACAGAGGAAATACAATGTGAATTTTATGATAACACAGGCCAGATTTTCTGTTAGGTAGGACACCTCCAGTTGAGAAGTTACATGAAGAATTTCACCTAATCAAACTGCAAAGCATGCAAGTGAAGCAGGTTGTGGAATTCACTACCTGAATTAATATTTTTGAGAGTTCTATTATATAGGTCTGTTCTTTTGGATTTTTTCATGTTGATTTTTTTCATGTTGATTTCTGTAGCTGTTATGAGATATCCTTGTTAAGCAATTATAGTGACACTTTCCACTTCAAGCTGCTAGGGATACTGGGAGGTGGGCAGAGCAGCTATGAGTTTTATCTGTGTCAGGGATGCTATCTGTGAAGGCAAGAGTAAAACATACAGAGCAATAAACAGCCTTCCTTCACAGGGCTTCTATAATAATAAGGCTGGTGAGAAATGAACATTGGAGCGCTACAACTAAAATGTAGTGAGAGTAGTTACTTAGACAAAACAAAAAGTATGATAAATGTTTCCATGGCAAAATACACTCAAATTAGAACAGATTTTATCAGTGAGAGCAGGCATATATAAAATGAACATGTCTATATTACAAACACAAACTCACACAAAATGACAGCCATCCAAAGACACAGGTTTATAACATTTTATAATACACACAGACAAATTAACTCCACACCCAATTAAAATCTCATAGAGACAATGTGGTATAAGAAGCAAAAGAATACAATACCTAGATACATTCAGCTATCCTTGGCCACTGTACCACTTCCGTGCCCAACAAACACACTCAGACAAATGCATTTGTCAATATGCAGTGTATCTTATCTTTACCATATAAGAATTACAGGAGACATTTGTTATAGGTGCAGAAATATAATAAAAAAATACTTACTTCCCAATTATATCTTAGCTTTTAGTAAAACGACAACATCAGTAATAAAATAAATCTGCCCTTCTGAGTTGTTGAAGAAAATCTTAGACTTAAGTGAAAATAATCCTAAAATTTGAGAGGTTAGTAGTCTAACTTCTTCCTATGTCTTTTCTCCATCATAGATCCCAACCGTTGCTCATCTTCTGTACATTTTCCCAAATAATAATTGATACAAATTTGAATTTTTGCATGAAATTTTAGAGAATAATAACATACTTAAAAGGAAAAAAAGAAAGACAATAACAAGTAGAAAAAGAAACTATATTGATGTGTAATACAGAATGATTATTAAATACAACTTGGGTAAACTTAGTGGTAAACAAATAAGAAATAGTAATAAAAAAGAAAGTTTCTTAGTCTAATAAGGTTAAGTAGAAAGAGAATGACAAACAGTGATTAGCTAGGTGATAAAAAAGAGCAGATAGGAAAGAAAAGAGAGTGATAATTGAGATCTATTTATCCAGAATTATTAAAAAGAATATTAGATAGAAATATATGACCCTAAAGTGACTTTGTCATAAAAAAGCACTTAAGTACTAAATTTAGCTCTGTGTATTATAATATTAATCTTAGTGCTTAGTTTGAACATTTAAAATATATTATGTATTTAAAAGGGTAAATGAACATCATGCAGAGTGGACTTAATTTGTTCATTTGTTCTATGTCTCAATGCCATTCTGAAACATTTTTAATTAAGAACATGAAATGACTCATTAACATTCAGGTCTAAAAATAAGTGAGTAATTACAGTATGTTGAAAAAAGCAAGTTACTTCATACATTGCCATCAAATCTCCTCAAACAATGGACTCAAGGAATTCTGTTTGAAAACACTTGAGGAGATAAAAGCTTCACATTAAAATAAAATGAACTCAAGGCAGTGCCATAGGTAGGGGGTCACAGATAAACACAAAAGTTAAAACTATGCATTGCTCTCAATCTATTCAGTTCATGATTATAAGGAGACTCCTTCACCCCTGTAACAAAAACTCTAGTTTTTATGTACTCAATATATGCAAAGTATTGAATCACTTTTATTTATTCATATAATAAATCATGAGTGAAACTATTAATTCAATTCTTATTTTATAAGTGAAGTAATCAATATAGAGGAACTATTAATAGACTATCTGAGAATTACAGAGGAAGTTAATGGTAGATCCAGAGAGATAATCAAAAATACTATATGCCCGTTCATGGATTAGTTATATGAAAAACAAATTAAGTGCATGACTTTTAAAAATTACAATTCCAATATACCTGTGTGAGACAAGATGATCACTCTCATATCCTTACTGTGGGAATATTAATTGTTAGAGGCTTTTCAGAAATAAAGCAGATGACAAAGAAATGTGTATGCCAAATGATACATTTCTTCTAGAAAACTATTGTAAACATGATGCAATCTAGTAGAATTTCTTCCAGAGTGGCAGAGGGAGGACACTCCTCAAAAAAAAAAGTAAGAAAAACGCTAGCAAAAATTAAGATTGATGTTTTCAGGCTTGTAGAAACTAACCAGAGGCTTTCAATAGTCTGAAGAGCACTTATTGTAGAAAAATGGCTGAATTTGGAACAGCATGGTTTGTGTTCATTAAACTTGGCCTACTCCCATCACCTTCTATACAACTCTGTGGTAGCCTCAAAATCCAGCAGCTGGACTGGTGTAGTGGCTCACGCTTGTAATCCCAGCACTTTGAGAGGCCAGAGAAAGGTAGATCACCTGACATCAGGAGTTTGAGAACAGCCTGACCAACATGGTGAAACCCTGTCTCTACTAAAAATACAGGAATTAACCAGGCATAGTGATGCACATCTGTAGTCCCATCTGAGGGAGGCTGAAGCAGGAGGATTGCTTGCACTCAGAAAGCAGAAGTTGCATTGAGCCAAGATTATACCACTGCACTCCAGCCTGGGCAACAGAGTGAGACTCTGTCTCAAAATAATAATAATAATAATAATAATAACAACAACAACAACAACAACAAAAAGGAAAGAAATCCAGATGCCTTGCATGCTCTAGAAAAAGCAGGCTGGATTTGGGACTTTTAGAAAAATCCTATTCCAGAGCATTGTCACTCAGAATCTGTCTCATAGCTCTCAAGCAATGCTCATTTTCAGGTTATTGTTGTTATTTGACTAAATTAAATCCAGCTCCATGGAAAAAGCCTATCTCCAGATTATTTGTCAAAAATAATCAGTGGCAATATTTTCTCATCACAACTGCTTTGGCTAAGTGATGTATTTGCCTTATTTGGGCATGTTGTGATAAGGCATTTCTCTTGATTGGGCATGATATGATGAATTGTCTGCCTGTGATTGGATGAACCCTGCCTGTTTGGGATTAGCAAAACTTGACTGCTTGTTGCAGTCCTAAATTAGGTTTTTGTTTGTTTCTATACTAAGTTAGGCTGCAGTTTGTTACATAGAAACTCAATGTATGAAGGCAGCCTCAGGTCAAATTTAATTCTATATGCAACATACATTTGAATAAACAAAAACTCCACAACATTAACAACTAAAATTATATACAGACAGTTCCCATCTTACAATGGTTCAACTTATAATTTTTTTTAATTTACGATGTTACAAAAATCATGTGCATTCAGTAGAATGGTACTTTGAGTACTCATTCAACCATTCTGTTATTCTGTTTTTCACTTTCAGTGTAATTACATTTTTCAACATTTTATTATGAAATAAGCTTTGTGTTAGAGGATATTGCCCAATTCTATGCTAATATATTCTGAGTACATTAAAGACAGGATGGGCTAAGCAATAATATAATTATATATTAAATGAATTTTTGAGTTACAATATTTTCAACTTACAATGAAGGTATAATGTTGTAACTTTGTTCTTCGTAAGCCAAAAAACATCTGTACACTCAAATAACACATAATGAAAATAATGCAGACATATCCCAAAATAAAGGCTCAGCTTATGAACTTTCTTGGCTTCACTCAGGAAAGAATTCAAGAGCAAGCCAACAGTAAAAAAAATGCAAGTTTATTAGAGCAACAGTGTACAACAAAATGGCTGCTCTACAGTCAGGGTGGGACTATCCCATAGGCAGAGTACTCCAAAGTAGCCCTCGAAAATTGCTGACTACCTATGTTTATACCCACTCAATTATATGTTTGAAAGTTAGTTATTCATGAACTTTCTGGAAAAGGAATGGAGAGTTCCCTGAACCATGTAAGGTAACTTCTGGGTTGTGGCCATGACATTTGTAAAACATAGAGCTGGTGGGAGTGTCTTATGCAAATATGAATAAGCAGTGAAAGTAACTAGAGGTCACTTTCATCAGCATCTTGATTCTAGGTGGTTTTGAATGGTGTCTTTGCTACATCCTCTCTTGATCAGTAAGGCCATAACTAAGGCTCGGAGAACAAGTCCTGCTGATCTCCTACCTCAAATATAGAAACAGACATAAAATGAGATAGATATAAGACTCACTCCAAGAAATAATTTCATCTTTTTTGTCCAATATAGAAACATGGAAGAGGCTTATTTAACTATGATAAGATGAAACATCCTAAAATCAATCTACAAAGTCATACATTCATGTAACAAGGTATTTGCTATGCCCTCATTATGTGCTACAAGACAGAAAAGCAGACTCCAATTAGATGTAGTCCAAATCTGTTAAGACTAGCAATCAGAAGGAATAAATAATAGATCACTAATCCTAATATATTTGAACAATTAGAGTGTTCAATGTATATATGTGGCTCAATAGAGAAACAAAGGAAAAAGTGCTCCATTGTGTTTATGGGATAAGAAAAGTTTTTACACACAAGGTGGAAATATGAATTCCCTGAGAATAATAAAACTAAAGAATGCTTTTAGCCAGTAGAAATAATATGAAAGAAAAACAAAGTTATCATACTCAAGAAACTGAAGATTGTTAGTAACGTTCACAGTAAAGCAGAAGAAATGGTATTATTAGGGAAACAGGAACATAGGAGGGCCAGGCTGACAAAATTTTAAAATCAACCCCATCTTAAACTAACAAGGCACATTTCTTGCTAATCATGATCCATGGTCTTAAGATATTTACCACTAAGAGGACAGTTTAATAATCTCTGCAAGGACAAACTCCTATAACAACAAAATGTCCAGATGCCCCAATATTGAATAATAATCTCTGTTTTTAAGATGATTATAGTCATACTTTGCTGTACCTACTAAAATGCCAAGAATAACTTTCTTTAAATCAGCAACGTACTAAATGTTGACATGCTGTCAGCCCACCAGCATGTAGACACAACATAATATAGATTTTACATAGATAAGACCCCTAGATAAGAAGTTTTAAAAAAAAAGATGGTGGGTGCTTCCTTTTACTTTCTGAGGATGCCCTACTGTGTATCTGAGTAGCTTTCAATAAACTAGCTTTTTACACTCTGTGACTTGCCTTAGATATCTTCCTGCACAGAATCAAAGAACTTTCTCTTGGGATCTGGATCAGAACCCCTTTCTCTGGCAGCTTCCTGGCAACACAACAGAGGGATTTTTAGATGAGACCCTAGGCTGGGGAAATTTAGTTTGCAGCACCAATTGGCCACCTCTGGTAAGAAGAATATGGGTGAGTGTACTTTGTTGTCTCTTCCCTTCCATTTCTTGTCCCTGTTCCTTGTTGCAATGTGTTTAGCCTTCTGAGTCCCAGGAGATAAAAGGACATCATGTTCCTTTATGTTCCCTGGGGACCAGGGGTTAGAGGTCCTTGCCCAGAGTTGTTGGATCCTTTGGGTTATGTCTGCTAGGGAGCCTAGCCTTGTGGGATCTCCCAGTTGGCCATCACTCTGTTGCACATGATTTTTTGGCCATTAGAGGTATAGGGTTACAATGCTGCCCTGATAGATAAACTGTTTGAGACTCAGAGAGATATTTGCCAGAACTTACTTCTTCTTGATGCCCCATGTCTCCTTTGTTGGCTGCATATTTGCTGTGTGCCTCACTAGTAATGCACATCGCCCTATCCTTGCATGGTCTGAAGTTTATACCTATTATTTTTCTTCTATTTTGATGATTTTTATTATTTGGGTTGCTTAATTGGCATCTGCCTGGACAGCACTGGAAGCCAAAAGCATTCCAGGATTTATATTTATTGAGAAAAAACATAATTTTGTCTATTCAGAAGTTATCTAAAGGTCAATTAAATTATGCACTTGAAAATGGTTACTTATGAAACAAGGTAGAAAGGAACAAGTATGTAGGGGAGAGAGAGATATGAAGAAAGTTAGGAATATGCAGATGCAGTTTAGGTAAGGAAAGTTATGAAGAAAGGAGAATAATCTGTATGTAAAAGGGTCTTGTATGGTAAATTTTTGTCTTAAAGTAAAATGACTGATTAAGAGAGACGGAAGTTTAGAACAAGTCAGAAAGTCAAGGCATGTTGTAGATGGTCTGTGTAAGTCATGTTTGTGAATATGAATTTTTAAAAGGAATTTGTATGTGATTAAGTTGATTACAGTTCAAAGGAAATCATTTATAAGTTTTTGTAAGATTGGTCTCCTATGTGAAACCAGATTTTCTCAAGGTATGGATTTGCTCTTAATGAAATTACAAGAAATTTTACTTTTAATTTTAAAAGATTTTTCTTTTAAAAACTTTTCAGAATCATATCTCAGAAGTCCAACTTTTGCTATGCCTCAATGCTTTCAGCACTTTTTCCCCTTGAGAAGACCTAAAATGATAACTCTCTCCTTTGCTTTTTTCATCAGTCACTGTAACGGTTTTTCCTCTGGTTCTAACTGTTGTTATGGCCTGATACTGAAATATTTTATCTTGAAAGTCAAACGAAGAAGCAATGTTTTCCTCTACTATAACTTGATTCTCTACTCTTGGCTTTTCTTGATATGTCTAAATTTTCAAGTAATCAGAAAACTCATGCTGTTTTTAAGAGTCATGTATTCCCCTGCTATGCTCACAACCTTGAACACATTCTTCCTGTGTCTGATTAAATCAAACAGATTTTTCATCAAGTTTTAATTCCAGATTATCTAAATGGGCTTCCATTAAGAAGAAACAGTTATAGTGCAAAAGGTTTTTTTTTTTTTTGTTTTCCCTTTTTGGTGACTGGCTTTAGATACAAGATTTTATAATTCTTATGCCAAATTTTAAGACTTAAAAGGGTTCAGGATTTTACATCTGTTTCCTTTCAAAGTCATTTTAATTATTACTTCAATAAAATGAGTAACTATTATTTCACAATGACCTGCGATTCTCTTTTAATCAGATGTGTTGAGTCTTTTAAAGTCTTTAAAAAATGTCCCCAATATCAAAATCCTAAATTAAGTGTCTGACTTATTTTTATTGCTGGGTTTATTAAAGCTATAAAAATTACTGACTTCAAGGTTGCAGTATCATTTTACAGCTTCCAGTCATACCATGAACTCCAGTATTACCATCCCTAACCTGATAATTATATATACTGAAAATAATCGGTCAGAGAACTCCCTCCAGCCACCTTGAAAAAGTCTTTATTAGGTTCTATTAACAAATCTTTGTGCTTTTAAGTTACAGGGCTTCAACTCCGGAGGACATATATCTCATCTAAAGAAGGCATTAACTCCTGTCAGTATCTAACACCAAATTCAAGTTAAACAAAGCTCATCTTCTGACTCAGGCAAAACTGACAAGCAAAGTATACAGTTTTCATGAGACACATGGGCAGGCTTTTATTCAAAAATATTAAGATTTATTTAATAATTTTGCCTTCATCTGAAATAATATAATTCATTCTATGCCTTGATACTAAATAATTTAAATGCTTAACTCATTTTCTGTCATTCTCAAAACTAGGCAGAACTAGTTTTACCTTTTTGTTTAAAATATTTGTTAATACCTCATGTTTTATGTCCAGACTTTGAAACTATTCAATCCCTCCAGGCCTAGAGACTATTACATTGTAAAGGCCAGTTTTGGGGGCTAAAATTAATTCAGACCCTCCAAATCAAGGATTGGCACACAAATGCCTCAACAGCTGAACAAAATGTTAGTGTTTTCTATAGCTAATTGCTGCAAGCCAAGATTACAGTAGCTCAATACATAGAATTTACAGATAAGTTAATTTTATAAACTTGCATTTGGCTTTTGATTTTTGGTTCTTATGTGGCTTAAAAGAGATTTTAGATTAATTAATGCCTATTCACCTCTATTTGCATGTGCCCTGGAACGTTTAATTGGCTATGAGTCTCTTGACTCTTAAGTCTCTTGACCATAGGATTTCCACCAAGGGACATAATGGACCTGGGGCAGGTAGCACACCACCATCACATCAATATGGGACAAAATAGAAGCTTGGTCATTGATACTGCCTCTGGCAGGCCTTGTATAAAAAGGGGGATCTATAAGCTAAAATAAATAAAAATAAATAAACTAAATAATCTTAATCCCCCTTCCCCTACAGAATGTACCTGGCTCTTGGACAAAGGGAATAAAAAAAAAATCGAGACACTAGTTAAGGCTGTGATGGGAAGCAGAGTTGGGAGGGGATAGGATTCACCTCCTATACCTTCCCCCTAACTTGAAAATTAGGCACAATTGACAGCATCAACACTAAAACAGAAATCATAAGACTGATGGAATAGACTCTTTATGGCAATAAGATATCAAATTATAGATAGGATCTCAGCCCATATCACTCAAGGGTTAAGTATCCTCCCCATGGTAAATGAAGTCATAGGTCACATACATGTTTGTTCAATATACATGTGTAAAAACCACACCCATAAATATTCATAGCTCCCCTGTTCAACCAGAAGACTGGAAAAGAAGAATCCCCTTAGATCAGCTACCACAAAATGGAAGGGCCCCCATCAGGTATTTTTAAGCACCCCTGTTGCTGTTGTACTTCAGGGAATCACTAGCTGGTTATACCTGTTCAAGATTTAACCTGTTTCTTATGAGTCCAAACAGACACTTGAGAAAGAAAACAAACCCTACACTTGTGAACCCTTAGAAGATCTAAAGCTGTTGTTTTGCAACTAAACAGATAAGCAACATCCAAAGTCCTTTTTCCAGGTACTCAACATTCTTAACAACTCTCATCCCATACAGGTTTGCACCGCCAATGCATATTCATGGCTATATGGTCATTCATTCATTTAGCCTATAAATAACTTGTCGCTCATTTGGGATCATGAATCCAGTGTATTGATAATGTTTGGTTCTGGGGACAGTGTACAATAGAACAAGCAAATCACTCTAATATACATTTTATAATATCACTTACCCTAGCTTTAAGCAAACAATGGGCCTTATGTTGGCTGGGGTTGAAGTTGCCATCAGTTTATTGGCTCCATGGGGAAAATTTGCCTATCATAATGCAACTCCTAAAAACTTTCCTCCTTCATTCTACGCACTGTCCATAAAACAGGGGACACATTAAAACGCTCCCTTGATTTCTTAGCAGATATAACAATGGATATTAGATTAACACTAGCTTACTGATTGGTTGAACAAGGGGGAGTATGCACTTTAATAAATTAAACCTGCTGCAATTGTGGAAACACCTTAGGCCGAATAGAAGAAGGTATACAGAAAATATATGAACGAGCTGTCTAGTGCATAAATATAACCAAGGCATGGATCCTAACTATATCTGATCTACCACTGAAAGTGCCTTCCTGAGTCTCCCTCATTTTTTGCCCTTCCTAGTACCTTTGATAGCTAACTTGTTATTACTAATTTTTGGCCCTTGCTTGTTTAACTCTTGATAAAGTTTGTATGTGATAGATTACAATACTCAAGACTCCACACAAAGATGATGATGGCACAAGGCTTCCAAACCATTCCATATTCTCATTTAGCAAATATAGGCATCCTGCCTCTAGTTCCCTTAGATCAGGGATCCAGAGATTTTTGCTTCTCCAATACTAGGCAGGGCCTATGCCTGTGGAATCATCAGAATATCACACAAATGAGGACCTTCCGTGGCTCCCTAGAGGCCAGCTGCAAACTCTTACAAGAGAATCCATCCCCAAAGATTAACACCCACTGTCAGTCAGAGGCGTTACAGAATAATGACCTGCATCCTTCATTTCCCCTTAAGAGTAAGGGTTCTCTCATAAGAGGAGATTATGCTGGGGAAATAGGAGCATAGAAGAGCCAGAGTGATACCATTTTAAAATCAACTCCCAATAGTTGATTTTATGCCTCTGGGAAGTAACATTTCTTGCCAGTCATGACCCATGGTCCTAGGATGTTTTTGGCTAAGGAAGCAGCTTAGTAATCCTTAAGAGGAAAAACTCCTACAATAATAAAATGTTCAGATGCTCCACTATCACATAAAAATATATTGAGATGATTATCGTCATGCCTTGATGTGTTTACATATTAAAATGCCAAGATAACTTTCAACAAAATACTAGTGTTGTCATGCAGTCAGCCCACCAGCACATAGACATAATAACTTAGCTTTTACTAGATAAGGTCGTATATAAAAAGAGTCTAAAAGAAAGATGGCATATGTCTCCCTTTGCTTTCTTAAGATGCTCTACTCTGTATCTGAGTAGCTTTCAATAAACTCTCTTTCACTGCACTCAGCAACTTTCCTTGAATTCTTTCCTGTTTGAGATCCAAGAACGCTCTCCTGGGGTTTGGATCAGGAGTCCTTTTAATGGCAACTCTGTAAATGTGGATAAATATACAGAAATATATTGGAAGAAAGGTAGATAGAGACAAAAATATTGGAAACTCTATACTCTATACCAAGAAAATTGGATATTAATTTCATTACATATGTGCATTATCTAATTTAGTTCTTATAATAGATATATAAAGTATGGGCATTAATATTTCTATTTTATAGATAAGGAAAGTGTACTTTAGAGAAATAAAATAATTTATTCAAGGTCGCTCAGCTGGGAAATTGATGGGCAACATTTTGAAAAACACATTCTTATGATTCCAGAGTTCACATGTCACCACACTATATACTTGGCTGAAATCAGAGAGCATACACTACAATAGCTCATATTTGAGATTAAGCATGAACAGTTACAGAGTCATGTGACAAACATCTCACTTCTAGAATTTATATTCAGACTTCTCACTTCTACTTTATTTTAAATTACTTTTTAAAATTTTTAATTGAAATATATAACCTATGCAATTCTTAGTATTTGGCTATCAGTCTATTAAATCTAACTGTTTGGCCCTCAGTCTATTAAATCTGAGTGTTTGGCGCTCAGCTTATTAAATCTGGACATTTAGAAATAGTCACATACAGACTAGCCTGGTAAAACTTTGATTCTTTGTGACTCATATATGAATACCCACAAAATGCATAAGACTTCACAAGGAGAAGTTAATATGTCTTTGGGACAAAGATCAGAAGCAATAATCCTCAAGTTAAGGATCACCAATGACTCCTTAAAACTAGGGTCATGAAATTTAGATGTTTGTGTTATCTGGGAGAGAGAAAAAAAAAAAGATGGATGCTTGCCTCATGGTGAAAAAAAAATTACAATCTTATGAAGGGCATGAGACAATGCATTGACTGACATTTCCCTGTCCTTTATTTTGTTTGAGGGTAATAACCATTTCCCAGGTTCCTGTAAATGAGAAAGTTTTTTGTGTATGCATATATTATATTATGAAAAATTCAAATCATTGAACTGATGTTCTGGCACCAATGAAATCCAGAAAACCATGACATGAGCTGTACTGAGTGTAAAAGTAATGTGAATAGGAAGAAAGAGATTTCATTGAGAGATAATTATACAAATTTGATATAAATATAACATTTTAAAATTTCTGCAAGAGCAAACCAAGGGTAACAGTTATAGAAACCACGAAATACAGAAAGTTTATGTAAAATTTGTCAATATTTTACTGTCTATTAAAATATGCATTAAAACATTGATATTTAACTTACTACTTATTAATGTTTGTTTAAATTTTAATAAATACACTAATGTCATTCCTGAAATAAGAAAAAGCAAATAATAATCTAGGGAATAGATTACATACAAATATAGCAAAAAGTTAATTCCTTCAATTAGGACACATGTTTTTGATTATCTAAACAATACTCTCAGGCAGAATTTTATCAGGAAGCAGAATGCAACTCACATAATTCAAAGAGACTTTAAGAAAGAAACTTCTTACATAGATGTGTATAGGTAAAGGAATTAATAAGGAATGCTGGTTGAGGCACCCAAAGTCTAGCAATAATGGAAAATGAATGGGAAGAGAATGTATGGACATATGCTTTCTTTTCTCATGGGTAAATTTCTGTGATTAAATGGTTGAGTTATATGGCAGGTGTATATTTAACTTTTGAATAATTGACACTTTTTGCCAAATGGACTATACCATTTTTCATTCTTACTAGCAATATATGAGAGTTGTACTTCTACATATTTCCCAAATTTCATATGGTCAGTAGTCAGTATTGTTAATTTGAGAAATTCTAAGTACATAGTGTTTAAAGTTGCATTTCCCAGTGATAAAGAATGTTGGAACATTTTCTTGTGCTTTGTTGTCATTTTTATCTTTTCTAAAATTTGGCTCAAATTATTTGTTCATTCTTATAATAGGTTGTTTTTCTATTACTGCGTTATTAGAGTTTTTTATGTATCTTGTATGTATGCATTGAAAATCTATCAGTGTGTGGCTTTTCATTTTTCTAAAATTTTCTTTCATAAAGATGATATCCACATAGTTTTAATCTTAATATAACAGCATTTTAGGAAAGTTTTACATTTACAGAGAACTGAGAAGTTAGTACAAAATGGCTACATATGCCTCAACCTATTGTTGAACTATCATTAATATCTTACATAGATATACCTTTATTAAAATTGATGAAGAAATATTAACACATTATGAATTAAACTTAATTTATATTTCTTTAGTTTTTTCACCTAATTTTAGTTGCTATTCAAGAATTTCATCCAGGATACATTATTACATTGACATGACATGTCTCCTTTATTGTGACCATTTCTCAGACTTTCACTGTTTTTGAAGACTTAAACAATTTTAAGAAGTAATGGTCATACATTTTGTAGAATATCTCTCAATTGGCAATTGTCTAATATTTTTCTCATGGTTAAATTGGGGTTATGGGTTTTAGGTGAAAAACCATGGGGATAGACTTCTCTTTTAATTACATCATATCAAAAGTTCACCCTATTAACATGATTTATCACTGTGAATACTGATTTTCATCATTTGGCTGTGAAATTTTGTCAAGCTTCTCCACTCTAATGCTATATTTTTTCTTCATTTTCATACTTTATACTTTGAAAGAAAGTCACTATACAGTCTACACTTAAGAAGTGGAGATTTATGCTACACCTTAATGAAGGCAGAATTATTTATATAAATAATTTTGAATTCTTCTGGAAAGGAGATATGTCTCTTTCTCCTTTTCATTTGTTAATCCAAATATTTATGTATATGCATGTGAATTTATGGCTATTTATTTTATACTTTAGGTGATAATCCAATACTATGTCATCTGTTTTGTTCAAATTATTACAGCGATTGATCATTTGAATCATTTTCCGCTCTCACTTGTATCGTGTTGCCATAGGCTAATCACTGTAGTTTATTGGCCTTTTGTTTTTCTTTTAATTTTAGAATACTCTTAATCCCTCACATTCAGATACTCCAAGCTCATCTTTTATACTCTTAGATTAAGCCATTTCTGAGAGATTCCCTGGCTCCATTTATTGGAAAATTGAATAAGAAATCATGATCTGTTTGTTGGCCTCACGTATGTCTTCTTTTGTAAAGTGTCTGTTCATATCCTTTGCCCACTTTTGAATGGGCTTGTTAGTTTTTTTCTTGTAAATCTGCTTTAGTTCTTTGTAAA
>NW_016107560.1:2253256-2268775 GCF_001604975.1 Cebus imitator
AGAGAAATCATGATCTGTACACTAGTGTGCTCATTGCTACTGGGGTTTCATTGCTTTTAGGCCCTCTCACCTGATACAGTACAGCAGTGAAATATATGTATGTGTACTAACCTATGAATGAAAACATATTTATAAATATTTGTATATAAACCACCTCTATCTATATGAAGCTAAACATGAACTTACACTGATGTCTCTAGCCACATGTTCATTCTATCCTCATCTCCATGTTTATTTGAGAATTAATATTTTAACAGTAAAAATCTGGACTCCCAATATCCACCATCCATTTACTTATTGTTCAAATTCAGTACATACATATAGCAATGTTGGAATTGGTAACCTGAACCAATTCTTTGAAAAAAAGTTGAAAAATAACTTTATCAATTAGAATATGGTATTTACATGTAGATCTTTTTGCCATTAGTCTTATGAATTTTATTTATTTCCAAAGTTACTTAGGTCACCAATTCCCTATCCCCACCCATAGGAGTTTAAATGAGGTCACATTAATTTCTGGGGTTGCTGGACATCTTAAATGTTGTTTTTATCAATTTTCAACATTAAGTCTCATTCATTGTGCTGTGAAGTTCTATAGTTTTTGAAAATAAATATTATGCATCTACCATTTCAGTAATACATTGAAAGTTTTGCAACTCTAAATATCTCCTGTGCTTTAACAATTAATTCCTTCCTCCAAACTTACATATACCACCAATATTTTATTGCCTGCATAGTTTTTTCATTTTTCAGAGTTTCTAAAATTGAAATTATACCTTATATAGCCTTTTCAGATTGGCTTCATTGATTTAGCTACATGCAATTCAGGTTCCTCCATGTTTTCATGGCTTGATAATTCATTTTTTTTTTTTAATTTCTGGCTAAGATTCCATTGTATGGATTTATCAAGTTAATTTATCCATTCACCTACAGATATAAATTTTGTGTGCTTCTAGTTTTTGGCAATTACACAGGTTTTTGTGTAGACATGTTTTCAGTTCACTTAGGTATATACCTAAGAGCAGTAATGCACTTATATACTTAAGAGGTAATAAGCAGCAATACTCTTAGGTATAGTAAAAATATGTTTAGTTTTATAAGAAACTGTCTAAAAAACATCAAAATTGGTTGTATTATTTGCAATTTTTACCAGAAATGGATGATAGCCTCATATTCTTACCAGATCTTAATATTGGTACTTTTGTTTGTTTGTTTTGATACACAGTTTTATCACCCAGGCTGTGTTGTTAGATTTTTGGATCTTAGTCATTCTTACAGATGTATATTTGTATCTCATTATTTTAATTTTAAGTTGCTGATGGCAAATGATTTTGGATGTCTTCATATGCTTAAGTGCTATTTGTGTATCATCTTTGGTAAGGTTATAAGTTTTTGCCATTTTAAATTAGGGCTTTTTTCTTATTGTTGTGTTTTACAAGTCTGTATAAATTGAATACAAATCTTTTATTAGATGCATGTTATGCAAATATTTCTTTCAAGTCTGTGACTTGTCTTTTCATTCTCTTAAGCACCTTTCACACAGTTTTTAATTTTTGTTGTAATAATTTATGTTCTGAGCTACAAGTGCAGAATGTGCAGGTTTTTTACATAGGTACATGTGGTTACACATATGAGTTTTTTTTCATAGATATTGATTTTTATCATAGATATTGCTTTTTTCATAGATTTTTTTTTTTGGCTGTATACTCAAAAGTCTTTTATTAATCAATAATCATCTTGTTTTCTACTATGTTTTCTTCTAAAAGTTTTATGGCTTTACATTTTAAATTTAGGTCTATGATCTATTGTGAGTTGATATTTATAAAAAGTGTAAAATCGGTGTCTAGAATTTTTTGCACAGAGAAATCTAATTTTTCAGTACTATTTGCTGAACATATCATTTTCCACTCAAATTTACTTTACTCTTTTATAAAAATCAGTTAGCTATATTTGTGTGAGTCTAATTTTAGCTTTTCTCTTCTGTTCCATTCATCTATGAGTTTATTGTTTCAGCAATATGACACTTTCTTAATTAATGCAGATTTGTAATGTCTTGAAATAGAATATTATAATTCATCTAACTTTATTTTTATTCAACATTGTGTTGGATATTCTGGGTCTAGCTTTTCCATGTAAAAATAAAAATCAGATTTGTCAATATCGGAAAAATAGCTTTCTGGGATTTTTATGGGGTTTGTATTACATTTATAGATGCAGTTGAAAATTGACATCTTAACAATAATGAGTCTTCTAATCTGTGAACCTGGAACATCACCACTTTTATTTTTATTTTTGTTATTATAAAGTCTTAACTTTTATTTTAGATACAGGGTGCACTTATGTAGGATTCTTACATAGGTACATTGTACCCAGGCAGTGAGCAAAGTAGGCCATAGGTAGTCTTTCAACCCATGCTCTCCTTCTTCATCCCCCATCTAGTAGTCCACAGTGACTGTTGTACTCATGTTTATGTCCATGTGTCCATGTGTGCTCAATGTTAAGCTCCCACTTATAAGTGAAAACATGTGGTATTTGGTTTTCTGTTCCTGCATTAATTTCCTTACAATTATGGTCTCCAGCTGCATCCATGTTGCTGTAAAGGAAATGATATCATTCTTTTTTATGGCTGTGTAGTATTCTATGATGTACATGTATCAAATATTCTTTATCCAGTCCACCATTGATGGGTACCTAGGCTGATTCCATGTCTTTGATATTGTGGATAGGGCTGAAATACACATACAAATTCATGCATCTTTTTGGTAGAATATTCTATACTCCTTTGAGTATACACTGAGTAATGTTGCTGATCGAATGGTAGTTGTTTTAAGTTCTTTGAGAATTATCCAAACTCCTTTCCACAGGGGCTGAACTAATTTATAATACTTTCACAGTACAGGGAATAAGCACTTCCTTTTCTCCACAGCCTCACCAGCATCTGTTGTTTTTTGACTTTTTAATTATACTCATTCTGACTGGTGTGAGATGGTTTTGATTTGTTATTTTGATTTGTGTTTCTGTGATGATTAGTGATGCTAAGCATTTTGCATAGGTTTATTGACCACTTGAACGTCTTCTTTTGAGAGTTAGCTCTTCATATCCTGTGCCCACTTTTTAATGGGGTTATTTGTTTTTTGCCTGTTGATTTGTTTAAATTCTTCATAGATTTTGAATATGGTTTGGCTATGTCCCACTCAAATATCATCTTGAAGTTTAGTTCCCATAATCCCCACATATCATAAAATGGACTCTTTGAGAGGTAATTGAACCATGGGGCTGAGTTTTCCCTTGCTTTTCTCATGATAATGAATATGTCTCAGGAGATCTGATGGTTTGATGATTTTACAAAGGGCAGTTCCCTGAATATGCTCTCTTGCCTGCTACCAGGTAAATCTTGCCTTCGGTTCTCCTTCACCTTCTGCCATGATTGTGAGGTCTCCCAGCCATGTAGAACTGTAAATCCATTAAAACTCTTTTCTTTATAAATTACCCGGTCTTGGGTATTTCCTGATAGCAGTATGAATATGGACTAATGCAGTAAATTGGTGTCTAGAGTGGGGCATGGCTGTAAAGATACCTGAAAATGTAAAAGTGACATTGGAACTGGGTAACAGGCAAAAGTTGGAACTGTTTGGAGGGCTCAGAAGAAGACAGGAAAATATGGGAAAGTTTGGAATTCTCTAGAGACTTGTTAAATGGCCACAATACTAACAGTGATATGGACAATGAAATCCAGATTGAGGTGGTCTCAGATGAAAATGGGAACTTTGGGGGGAACTAGAGTAAAGATCACTCTTGCTATACAAAGAAACTAGGATCATTTTGTCCCTGTCCCACAGATCTGTGGAACTTTGAACTTAAGAGAAATGACTTACGGTATGATTTAGGGTATCTGGTGAAAGAAATTTCTATGCAGCAAAGCATTCAAGAGGTGACTTGCATGCTGTTAAAGGCATTCAGTCATATAAGGGAAGCAGAGCATGCACCTGGAACAGCTGCAGACACTCAATGCCAGCCCATGAAAACTGCTGAGAGGGAGGTTTTTATGGAGAAAGTGCTACACATGTGTTAAAATATAGAAAGTTAAGGTTTATCAGGGATCATTAATACAACAACCAACCAGAATCTGACCTCTTGTCCTGAATGATTTATATCCCTCACACATGCAAAATATGTTTATCTTTCTGGATGCCCAAAATTCTCATCTCATGATTTATGCCATTATCTTGGAACTTGAGTTGCAGGATATCATTATCTAACTCGGTTTCAGAGCAGATAAGGCTCCTCTGGATCAGCTTTTTCCAATCTGAATGGGGTGAGCTGGGGTGAACATGGGGGAAGACAACCCGTGCCCAACACTGCCAATACTGTATACAAGAGTGAGAGAGGGAGAAGTTAACTTCAAAAGACATGGCCATCAGAAAAATAAACAAATGGCATGCATTTCATAGTCAAAGTTTATAGACATTTAAACTCCAGCTAATCACAGGTCCTTGGTTAATACTCAGTTCTATTCCTTGGAAGTGGTTTTTCATGTATTTTTGGCTAGATCATCCAAGTTCTTAGGTTTTTCCTCTTAAGCTGGTCTTCATATCCCATAAAAACTATTTTTGTTTGCAAATGAGGTTTCAATATCTTAGTCCTGTCCATGGAAGATTTCAAGTCCAATGGTGTCTTTTAACTTTGAAATGAATGAATCCTTTTTAAGCTAAGTGGTACAATTACTTTTACAACTTTGTGGGAAAAAAATTGTGAGCTTCCTATGTACTTGATTATAATTAACTTCATTATGAATCAAAGAGAACACAGTCAGAGATTTCTATGAAACAAACTACTCTCTACTTCAGTCTGTCAGTACTGCTGCTAGAAGCCAACACTCAGACTGTTCTTATAACCCTGTTCTTACATAATCTTAAGATAAACCCTGCAAATCGCATTTACAACTGACAGTTTCTTCTACAACACAGCTACTATTTGTTAATTAATAAGAATTCTAATGTTAGTTTTTGTGTTGTTTTACTGGTTTAACAAGAATAGTTGTTAAAGAGAAGAAAATAAACTGTTACTTCATAAGTAGAACTGAGACATTTACTGTATACGTTTATAATAAAATAATTAAGTCATGTATTTGACCTCTAAAATATCAGTTGAAACAAATGAAATCAAAACAAACTGTGAAACCTATAAATAAACACATTAATGGCTCGCCTCAGAGTCAACAGGAACTTTAGAAATTAATGACAACACCTGATTATACATTACTAAAATAGAAAGAGTCATCTCTTGTCCTGTTGGGCAAAACACTGCATAACTCCAGTTTTCACAAATATTTTACTTAAAGAAGTCATACTGTGTTTACAATTATTTCATAATTTTCTAGCTCAGTTGCATGCTGTGACATAAATATAAGTATGGACTAATGGAAAAAAATAAGGGGGAGAAAAAAATTCTACCACATTATAACAAAACCCCAGAAATATGCATAAATAATACTCTATATTTCATTATCAATTTTTTCCTTTATTTTAATGTAACAAAAATGTTTATCCTGATTCTAAATGGATTTTCAAAACTGCATATATGGAAGACACCTTACTTAATCCTTTTTCAGGCAATGATAATTTCAGTGTTTAGATAAAATTAACTATAAGAATATGACAATATTTGTAAAAAGCCATTTTATCATGTATCTATGAAATATATCCTAGAATATATTTTATTAATATGGATACTATACAAATAAATTAACATTTTTTATTATAATAGAGCTTTTATCTGAAAACAAAACCACAACATACAGTATTTGATTTTAGATGTTTTTTTAAGAAAAAAGAAGACATTTTATATATTTATTTACGTTTATAGTAAAAATAAGATTTTGTAATATGTGTCATTTTTAAGAGAGAATACTACTAAGTAATAAAATATACATGTCTTTTTTTATGGAGATTCAGTAAGTTTCAGCTGATCACTGCATAGGACTCTTTCAGAATCTCTGTAATGATACATTTTAATAGCATCTGCATATAGAAACTATTAAAAGAGAAAACAAGGCAACAATGGTTTAAAGACAGTAATTATTAATGACTTCTTACCAAAATACTTTTGTGACTCCTGAATAAGGATAAGTGCCCTCTACTCCATACAATCTGTGAGCTTTCTTATAAAATAAATAGGTTCTGATTTAATCATCTTTAATGTTTTCTTTAGGGCAGATACCACATTCCCAATATTCTTTCTACTGCTCTGGCTTGATAAGCACATTTGGTTATATCTATGAGACCATACCAACACCACAATGCTAATAATTGGATGAAACTTGTATTTAGCATTCCTAAATAAAATATGATCTGTCATAGTTTATTCTCCAATTTTCTAATTAGTGCTGAGAATGAATGGTTTTAGACACTATTAGTAGTCAATTCTTATTCTACACAAACCACTCCTTCATGAGGTCTCTCTGGGAAACAAATGTTCAAAATATAAAGTCATGTAGATTAACATATTTTATAGTAAATTTTGACCCCTAGTTTTTATATAGTTATCTGGGATAAACTAAGATAATATTTTCCATATTTTTTAATTCCATGTTTGAGATGACAACCCAGAGACTAGAGTTTTACCTGTGACTTAAAGAAGTGTTAATTTAAGTTCTCACTCTATGTCTTCCTAGAGTTTATCTGTAATGGGAAGAAGATATCTGAAGACTGAATTAAAGATATAAAAAGAGAGAAAAATACAGAGAAGTTGAGCAAGTCCTGCATATCAATGACTTATTTTTCCAAAGCAATAAAAACAAATCAGAGATAATACCTAGGAAATATCTATCCTTTAGCATGGTAGTCTATGAAAACTACTAAAAGAGAGCATTGAACTTAAGAATATACTTAGGGAACTTGTTAGCCAACTTCAGATAAACATTCCTGTCATAAGTAATTTTATTAGATACTATTTCTGGACAGTCAAATGGCTAAATAAGAAGATTGTTTAATTATTTTTAAAATTATTCATGAATATTGTGATACTCAAAAAACATGACCATGCAAATCATTAGGATAGGTGCTATGCTCTAAAAACAAAGCCCTTATATTTCAGATATTATAGGCTAACAAGGAATAATGCAATATGCATAAAAACAAAATAATAGAATACGTGTTTTTTCTTTGATTCTCATAGCAATCCTAAAATAGTAGTACTATTATTTACAAGTTTTAGGAAATAGAAAACTGAGGTTAGTAGGTGTTAAGTAATATATCCAAAATTCACATAAATAATCAAAACTAAATCTTTTTAATATCAGATTTCAAGGTCTTATCTGTTACATAAGCTAGTTGTCTACACAACTGTAATGGAAAAGAGTTTCTAGTGGAAATGCTGTTAAATTATTTAACTCAAACAAAAATTGTGCATCTTCAAAACGAAAATAAAAATTATAGCTTTCACTTTCTACAAATTAGGAAAAGAGGCATCTAAGATAAAATAATGTGATTGAAATAGCCTAAGATATGGATACCTAGATAATTTAAAAAACACAGTTAATACTTTTTATTTCATTACAATATATCTTTGAAAATGGAGTTTTTATATTTTTCTCCAACAAAAACAAAATTTAAAAATAAACCACGTTTCTCCAAACAAGCAGCTTGTAATATATTGACATTAATAAGATATTGATATGTAACTTTAAAATTACATTTTAATCCCATGTGTCATTTATATTATTTTATTTAAATTTATAAAAGAAAATATCCTTTAATCAATTCGACAAGTTATTATTATCAATTTTTTATTACAGATGGCACACAATAAATATGACTTTTAAATTATCTGCTATTGAGAGGATTTTATTGTGTAAATAAGATGTGTAAGGAAATATATGTAAAATCTCATGAACAATTCCAAAAACTATTGTCATTTATTATATTCCTCTTCACCACAAGATCACTATAGTGACAAATATCAATAGGAGATATTTATTTATGATAAAAAATGACAAAGAGTCACAGATTTACTTAAAGATACAGAAAAAAATCAGGGCAGTGTATACATTAGTTATGAGCAATAATTTTGTGACAGATGAGGTACAAATTTATGTGTTTAGTATTCAGAGGTCAAGAGGGTTGAACAACCATCCTGAAGCATAGGCATAAGAAACCTATTGAATTCTAACTGCAGAGAAGAAAGAAAAACCTACAAGCACTCTGGGACACAACTGAGAACCAGGCAAAGTATCTGTTATAGGTTAAGGCATAGGAGAGTAGAAAGAGTGCTCCTGATAGATGCAGGTGCAGTGTAAGCAGAATTACTAAGGAAAATCCCATGGACACTTAGATTGTAACAAGTACCTGGTAGCAAATCCTTCTACCACTGGAAAAGTAGGGGAGACCCAAGAGACATACTCATGGTCTATTGATGCCTAATGCACAGTAGAGTGAAACCCTCTAGACACTCAGATCTTAATCACTATTAAAGAAAATATGTAACCCTGGTTTCATAAAATTTGAAACCTGTGGTGAACTGAATATAGATAAAGCACAACAATACCAAGAAGCAATTTACCAGAGACTCAACTGCCCACACTGAGGGCCTGACAGAAAAAGAAGCATGTCCTTTTCCACACTTAAATACTATTTAGACCAAATTTTTGAACATCGTGGTTAACATTCATCAAAAATTACCAGATATGTGAAAAAGGCGGGAATAAAACTTATTGTCAGGAGGGGAAATAGTCATTAAAACCAGAGAAAAAGATTGCTCTGATGTTGTCAGAAACAGATTATAAAATATATGTGATAAATATGCTATCTACGTTATATTTAGTTATAGTAAGCACATTAAAGGATCTATTATTTATTAGAAAATGTGAACAGCACGTGTGAAGAAGTGAGGAAGAACAGCAAATAGATAGGACAAAATGTGAATTCTAGAAAATACATAGAGGCAAAAAATTCATGAATGGACTTAACAAAAGACTACACATAGCATGGGAAAACTTTTGACCTTGAAACTGAGGGAAGGTGTTCTCTTTCTGGGTCAACAAGGGGGCATAGTTTTAAGGGCAAGAACTTCCCGGCACCATGCCCCACTCCCATCTCTGTCCATCTGGGAGATTTAATGGTTTCTGTTTTAATTTTCACAGGCACGACGAGAATAAAAAATTCAATCACTCCATCGGAAGTACTAAAGAACTCCTTTCATTGGCCAGAGGTCTTAGAGAAGGTGGGGGTTCCTCCCAGGTTAAAAGTCCCCTTCTTCCATACCCCTTTGGACTCCAAGTTTGGATCCCCTTCCAGGAACACTCCCGTCATGGAAGTTCTCTTTCTCTCTCTTGGATTTCCCCTCTGGAGTCCCCTTCCACACTCTCGTGGAAGCCTGTCTTCCCCTTCTAAACTCCATCTTTCTCTCAATTCCCTTCCGCTCAGTGTGGAAGCTGCTTTCCTCTCCTGGATTCCATCTTTCTGGATTCTCTCACTCAGTGTGAGAGTTAGCTGTTACTTTCTCTCTTTCTTTCTACCTAAATAAATCACTTTCTACAAATACTTTTGAATCCGGCATTTACTGAGCACTGCACCATGGTCTTCTCTCCTATTCTTGGGGAGTGATAGACCAAGAACCTGGAGAAACATCCTCTCAGGGGAACTGAGGGCTACCCTGAACCCCTGAACCCCAACATTACAAAACCAGACCAATATAAATTAAAACCCAGAAATAAAAATTGTATGTGTAGAAAAGAAAAAAAAAAAAAAAAAAAATAAAAAAAAAAAAAAAAAAAAAAAAAAAAAAAAAAAAAAAAAAAAAAAAAAAAAACAGCATTCTGAGATCAGTGGGATAATGTAAAATGCTCTACCAAATGTGAAATGAGAGTTTAAAAAGTTAAAAAATGTCAAAAGACAGACAAAAAGTTAGAAAAGACAAAAGAAAAGTACAAATAAAAGTACATAAAGAGATAATGACTAAGATTTTCTAATATCAATGAAAAACATAAACTCATAAATCCATGAAGTTCAAGATATTTCAGAAACAGTGAACACAAAGAAAAACTCACTTGGTAATATCAAAATGAAACTGTTAAAAACCAAAAAAGTCAAAAAAGAAGCCTCATAACCTATAAGTTATTATAATATAATAGATGGTTGACTTCTCATAAGAAATAATGAAGACCAGAAGGCAGTGAAATGAAACATTTAATATATGAGGAAGTTATAAAATCAGAATTATGTTAGGTAAAAAAAAATTGTTCAAAAATGAAAGAAAAATAAAGACAATTTTAGAAAGATAGTGTAAGTATTTATTTCCAGAAGTTACGCAGTATCAAAAAAAGTTGTTTGCAAGAAAATTGATGCCAGACAGAAGATTGTTTCCACAGGAAGGATTGGAAAACTTCAGAAAGAGTATGTTCTAAATATAAAGCTCTTTCTAAGAATTTATAATACAAACCATTAAAAGATTTTGTTTATATTTAAAATAAAAATGAAGTATATGTTATATTATATAGAAGTAAAACATATGACAAGGGTAAGATTGTTGAAATTGGAATTTTATATAAAGTTTATATTGTTGTTACAATAACATTATTCATAGAGCTCTATACACACACAAACAGACAGACACACACAAAGAATGTATGTCTATAAGTCTTCAACTTTAGGGCAGGTTAGAAAGATAGCAAAAATTAAAAAAAAAAAGCACTGAAAGTAAACTGAGGAGAAATAAAAAAATACTTTTAAAACAGTAATTTCACAAAAAAGAAAGACAGGAAAAGATCAAATAAAACAATGGAAACTCAAATAAAATAGTAATCTTAAAGCCTAACATATTAATAATTGCATTAAAGATAAATTAACTATAAAATAGTTAAGTATCTAATTAAATAAAAGCTTGCCAGATTTGATTAAAAGAATAAAGACTCCATGTTCACTGCAGCACTATTCATGATAACAAATACAGGGAATCAACCTAAATGCCCATCAGTAATAGACTGGATAAAGAAAATGTGGTACATAAACACCATGTAATACTGTGCAGCCGTAAAAAAAGAATGAGATCATGTTCTTTTCAGGGACATGAATGGAGCTGGAGGTCATTATTCTCAGCAATCTAATGGAGGAACAGAAAACCAAATATTTCACATTCTCAATTATAAGTGGGAGTTAAGTGATGAGATCACATGGATACATAGAAGAAAACAATACACACTGGGGCCTATAGAAGGGCAGAAGTTGAGATCAGGGAGAGAATCAAGAAGAATAACTAATAGATATTAGGGTTAATAACTGGATGATGAAATAATCTGTACAACAAACCCCATAACACATTTACCTGTGTAACAAATCGGCACATTACACACAAGTACCCCTGAACTTAAAAAATAAAATAATAATAATAATAATAATAATAATAAAAGGATAAAGCCTCAACTGCTTTTCGTTGTTGTTAGACAGGGTCTCTTTTTGTCACCCAGGCTGGAGTGCAGTGGTGTAATCTTGGCTCACTGCAACCTCTGTTCCTGGGTTCAAGCAATTCTCCCATCTCAGCCTCCCGAGTAGCTGGGACTACAGGCACGTGCCACCACACCTAGCTAATTTTTGTACTTTTGGGTAGAGATGGAGTTTCACCATGCTGTCCAGGCTGGTCAACTGCTTTTTTAATTAAAAAAAAAAATCTAAGAATAAATGTACGGATTTTTTTTTTAACCAAAATGAAGTAACAAGGACTAGATTTACCTTCCTGCCATAAACAACATCAACAAGAAAATAGCAAAAATATACAACAATGGATTTCAAAACACTGAATATCAGTCAACAAAGATTAGAATGCTCCTCCAATAGAGCAAACAAATATAGTGACCCTTACAATTGCCTCCAGCCACTGCCTTGAAATAGTTCTCAGATACATGCAAGAGGGACCTAGGGGAGTCTGACATACTCTCTGAATTGATTATATGGATTTGCTCAGAGAGACCATGTTAGCTACTGTTTGTAGACCTGAGTAGCAGAGAAGAGAAAGCTGCACAGTAGCAGAATTATGGAGATCTGCAGAAAATCCCCATCAACTATTTTTCAGGTTTGAAATTGCTTTATGAATGACAGGAAACTACTGAACACTAGAGAAAAAGACTTATCTAAATGAATTAGAAGTAAAAGTACTTGACATTCACAGACTGTAAAAACCTCATAATTCATATGGCACTGGGTGGAGTATTCACACAAGTCTTGCCTCAATTGTGGGAGATAATTAACCTTAGACTAAAAATGATTCTGGCTTCACTTAATAACCTTAAAAGCAAAATTCAAAAGGATTAAACTGTCTCCAAGTAATTTAACATCATCTTGGCATGGCAGAGGGGAGGCTCATGAAAATTTAAAGTAATACAAAAATATAGATCACTCAATAGGGTAAAATTCATAATATATGGCTTCCAAGGAAAAGAACTAGGATAATATAATAAAAAAATGAGGACAGAAACCATTCACACTGTTATAGAACTGAAACAGATGTTAGAATTAACAGAGGCATTAAAATAGTTATTAAGCTGGATTCAAGATATTTAAAAGTTAAAATCATGGAAATTATTTAAAATATTCAAATAAAACTTTATATTGAAACAAAATGTCTCACATAAAAAATATTGGGTGGATATGATTAATGGTAAACTAGTAAAGATGTTAATAGAAAAAGATAAGTGAATTTGAAAACATAGCAATAGAAACTATTCACAATAGAATGCATGAAGAAAAAGTAATTAAAAACACATGGAACAACTTCAAGTGTAACCAAAGTCCTCAAAAGAAGGCAACAAATAATTTGCAGAAATAAGTGTGAAATCTGATACAAACTACAAATTCACAGATTCAATTATCTGAAAAATAAAAGAAATCCAAGCACAGAACCATGGCAAACACTATTCCAACCTATACCTTGTCACATTAGTCAAACAGTAATAAAGAGATACCTTAAAAACAGCCAGAGGAAAACAGACACATTATGCACAGAGGCACAGAAATAAGAGCATTAGCAAGCTTCTAGAATGCAAGCAAGATGACAGCAAACAAGAAGACATTTATAAAGCACTGAAAGAACAACAAACTATCAACCTAGAATTTCATATGTAACACAAATATCTTTTAGAAAATGAAAGTGAAATAAGGAATTTCAGATGCACACAAGATGAAAAATAAATACCCACAATACAAGAAATGCTAAAGTAAGTGTTTCAAGTTGAAGGAAAATAACATCAGATGAAAATATGGATCTATAGCAAAAAACAAAAAAATATCAGCTATGGTAGTTGCATGGCAAATATCAGAGAATTTTGTTTTTCAATTTGTATTAAAGATGTGTAAATTTTTTAACAAAAACCCAATGTATTATATGTTTATTTTTAAAGTATAAGTGAAATATAAATCAAGAACACCATAAAACCAGGTGGAAATAATGGAAGTATATTATTTCTAGTTCCAAACACTATATAAGAAATGGGATAATATCAGATAGACAGTGACACATTAATGTATAGGCTAAAGCAGTCATTAAAATAAATAAATAATTATAGAGAATAAACCAACAAAAGAGATAAAGTTGAATCATTAAAACATTTAAAGACAGAAAACGAAAATAGGAAAAAATGAATAAATGGAACAAACAGAAAACAATATTGTTGCTGTTTTTGTGATAAAAAAATACATAAGATCTATCCTTTCAGCAAATTTTAGGTATGCAAAAGATTATTGTTAACTATAGACATTATTTCATATATTAGATATCTAGAACTTAGTTATCTCACATAACTGAAATTTTGGCCCCTTTGACCATTACCAACTCATTTCTCCCATCCACCTGTTCCTACTAACCACCCTTCTACTTTAGGCATCTATTAGTTTGACTATTTCATATTCCTTGTATACACAGGATCATATAATATTTCTGAATATCTATTCCTTTTAGCTTATTTCACTTACCATAATGTCCTCCAGATTTATCCAAGTTGTCACGAAGGCAGAATTTCCATTTTTAAAATGCTAAATAATAATCCACTGTGTGTATATACTGCATTTTCTTTATCCAATCATCCTTCGAAAGACATTTAAGTTTACTTCCACATCATGGCCATTGTGAATAAACTTCGCAATTCCTCATAATTGACAAAATAGCAGCATATAGATCTCCACGTTTGAATTTATTTTTTTGGAAAAACAGATAACAATTACAAAAAAATTAAAAGATGATAATGAACAAATTTATTCATTGAAGAATATTTTGAGGGAATATGATAGACAATATAAAGATCAAAATTTTTTCAAAGAAAGAGTCTGTAAAATGTGTGTGTGTGCGTAAGAGAGAAAGAGAAAGAGAGAGAGAATGAGAGAGTGAGTTGGAGCTTCAAGAGTGTCCTTGAGAAACTTCCGAATTTTAGTTTACTCCTTTAAAATATCCATGCCGCAAAAAAATATGGTTCTTTCATAATGGAAACTTTTAGGAATAGAGACTTTTTGGCACCTAACTCTATTTTTCTTGCTTCAGATTCTTTAAACAATATAACAATAAACTCTATGGTGTCCCATACTATACCATAATTCTATTTTATTAATATAAATTAATTGATATTAATATTGGCCAGTCAAGAGTCAGAAATTATATAAATTATTTTGTCAGAGACAATTTAAGGTAAAGAATTGTATTAGGCTGTTCTTGCATGACTATTAAGAAATACCTGAGACTGGATAATTTATAAGAAAAGAGGTTTAATTGATCCATGGTTCTTCAGGCTTCACAGGAAGCATGGCACTAGCATCTGCTCAGCTTCTGGTGAGGCTGTGGGCTTCTTCCAATCATGGCAGAAGGCCAAGGGGTCACCAGTGTCTCACATGGCAAGAGCAGAAGCAGGAGTAGGTGGGGGAGTTGTCACATAAATTTGAAACAACTAGATATCACCAGAACTCACTTCTATCATGAGGACAGCATCAAGCCATGAGGGATATGACCCAAACACCTCTCATCAGGTCCCATTTCCGACATTGAGGACTACATTTTAACATGAGATTTGGGGGGACAAATCCAAACTATTACAATAATTATCAACTAAAAAGGCAAAAAGAACACTAATAGATCAATCACATTGGCATCTCCACAGGGAAGCAGCTACCTAGACTAGGAATAGGGAAACAAAAGGCAGAAGGATCCTCCAGAGCTAAAATTCATAACCCTGAGGAAGAGGTGCAGCTAGTTTCAGTGCCAGAAAAATGCAGACTGAAATAAACTGTTGTTACCAGAACTAACTGCCATTGCTGGGGTAAAGTAGCAATCCTGGGCTGATGATGACAGAAATAGGAGATTAGCAAATTATAAGTAAACAAAAGAGTGTTATTAAGTATAGACACCATGCTATGTTGTAGATTTGCAGACCTTAGTCATCCTGCATAACTGAAATTTTGTGCCCTTTGACCATCACCAACCCCTTTCTGCCTCCCATCTGTGCCTAGCAACCATTGTTCCACTTTCTGCAACTATTAGTTTGACTAT